>NC_050195.1:17118624-17288624 GCF_008315115.2 Sander lucioperca | reverse complement strand
CTGAGCCAGAGCTGACCTGTGTTTCTGAGCCTGAGCTGACCTGTGTTCCTGAGCCAGAGCTGACCTGTGTTTCTGAGCCTGAGCTGACCTGTGTTCCTGAGCCAGAGCTGACCTGTGTTTCTGAGCCTGAGCTGACCTGTGTACCTGAGCCGGAACTGTGCAGCGGACCTGAGCCGGAACTGTTCAGCGGACCCGAGCCCGTGCTGTGCAGCGGACCCGAGCCGGAACTGTGCAGCGGACTTGAGCCTGTGCTGTGCAGCGGACTTGAGCCTGTGCTGTGCAGCGGACTTGAGCCTGTGCTGTTCAGCGGACTTGAGCCCGTGCTGTGCAGCGGACCTGAGTCTGTGCTGTTCAGCGGACCTGAGCCGGAACTGTGCAGCGGATGTGAGCTCATGCTGTCCAGCAGTCCTGAGTCCGTGCGGACCAGAGTTACTGTTCCTGAGGCTACCAGTGTTCCCGAGTCCGAGTTCACCATTGTTCCTGACCCCGGGCTGACGTGCAGCTCTCCTGACTCGGGGTTGGCGTGCAGCTCTCCTGACCCTGGGTTGACGTGCAGCTCTCCTGATTCCGGGTGGACGTGCAGCTCTCCTGATTCCGGGTGGACGTGCAGCTCTCCTGACTCTGGGCTGACGTGCAGCTCTCCTGACTCTGGGCTGACGTGCAGCTCTCCTGACTCTGGGCTGACGTGCAGCTCTCCTGACTCTGGGCTGACGTGCAGCTCTCCTGACTCCAGGCTAGCTAGCAGGCCCCCTGAATCCAAGCTAGCTAGCAACCTCCCTGAGCCCCGGCTAGCTAGTAACCTTCCTAAATCCAGGCTAGCTAGCAAACCCCCTGAATCCAGGCTAGCTAGCAACTTTCTTGAGTCCCGGCTAGCTAGTAGCCTTCCTGAGCCCAGGCTAGCTAGCAGGCCCCCTAAATTCAGGCTAGCTAGCAACTCCCCTCATTCCCTGCTAGCTAGCACCTCTCCTGACTCTGGGCTAGCTAGCAACTTTCCTGATTCCTGGCTAGCTAGCAACTTCCCTGAACCCCGGCTAGCTAACAACTTCCCTGAGCCCCGGCTAGCTAGCAGCCTTCCTGAATCCAGGCTAGCTAGCAGCCTTCCTGAGCCCCGGCTAGTTAGCAACCTCCCTGAGCCACAGCTAGCAACTCCCCTCATTCCCTGCTAGCTAGCATCTCTCCTGACTCTGGGCTAGCTAGCAACTTTCCTGATTCCTGGCTAGCTAGCAACTTCCCTGATCCCCGGCTGGCTAACAGCCTCTCTGAGCCCCGGCTAGCTAGTAGCCTTCCTGAGCCCCAGCTAGCTAGCAGCCCTCCTGAATCCAGGCTAGTTAGCAGCCTTCCTGAGCCCCGGCTGGCTAGCAGCCTCTCTGAACCCCGGCTAGCTAGTAGCCTTCCTGAGCCCAGGCTAGTTAGCAACCCCCCTGAGTCCAGGCTAGCTAGCACTCTCCCAGATCCCAGACTAGCTAGCAGCCCCCATGAATTTAGGCTTGCTAGCAGCCTTCCTAGTGTCCCCAAGCTGCCCAGTTTCCCAGCACTGCGCAGCCTTCCAGAACCGCCGCTGACGTGCAGCCTTCCAGAACCGCCGCTGACGTGCAGCCTTCCAGAACCGCCGCTGACGTGCAGCCGCCCAGAACCGCCGCTGACGTGCAGTCTTCAAGAGTCGTCGATGACCGCTCTTCAAGAATCTACGATGACCGCTCTGCTAGAGTCTTCCAGTCGTCCATAGTCTTCGATGACCGCTCTGCTAGAGTCTTCCAGTCGTCCACAGTCTTCGATGACCGCTCTGCTAGAGTCTTCCAGTCGTCCAGAGTCTTCGATGACCACTCTCCCAGAGTCTACGTCGACAGCTCTTCCAGAGTCCATGTCGACAGCTCTCCCAGAGTCCACGTCTACGGGCAAGCCAGAGGCCTTGCCGGTCTCCGGCGTCCAAGAGACTGCCCCTGAGACTTTGTTGGTCTCTGGAGTCCCAGAGACCTCCCTAGTGACTTTGCCTTTGTTCTGCCCCCATGAGACTGTGCCTGTGGCGGTCAGGCCGACTCCTGCCCCTCGTGTCCTGTCGGCGGTCAGGCCGACTCCTGCCCCTCGTGTCCTCTCGGCGGGCAGGCCAACTCCTGCTCCCCGTGTGTTGTCGGCGGTTCGGCCGACTCCTGCTCCCCGTGTTTTGTCGGTGGTCCGGCCGACTAATGCTCCAGTTAACCTGTCGGCGGAGTTGCCGACTCCTGACCCTGTTGTCTTGTTGTCTGTTACTGATCCTGTTACCTTGTTGGCAGACACTGACCCAGCTGACCCGTCGCCTGTCCCCAGCCCAGCTGACCCGTCGCCTGTCCCCAGCCCAGCTGACCCGTCGCCTGTCTCCAGCCCAGCTGCCCCTTCATCTGCTGAGCCTGTCTGGCCACCAGAGGGGATTCGCCTTCGCCGCCGGTCTTCAGAAGGAATTCGCCCTCGCAGACAGCCTCCAGAAGGATTCTGCTTTCGCTGTCGCCCTCCAGAGGGGTTTCGCCTTCGTCGCCGTCCTTCAGAGAGGCTTCGCCTTCGCCGCCGGTCTTCAGAAGGGATTCGCCCCCGCAGACGGCCTCCTGAGGGGTTCCGCCTTCGCCGCCGGCCTCCAGAAGGATTCTGCTTTCGCTGTCGCCCTCCAGAGGGGTTTCGCCTTCGTCGCCGTCCTTCAGAGAGGCTTCGCCTTCGCCGCCAGTCATCTCGGTGCCCTCGACATCCTTTACGGCCACCAGAGAGATTCTGCCTTCGTCGCCGGTGGCCAGAAGGGTTCTGCCTTCGTCGCAGGCCGCCTGAAGGTTTCTGCCTTCGATTCTGCTCCCAGTCCCCTGTTGCCGAGGCCTCTCTGCCCCCTGTTGCCGAGGCCTCTCTGTTCCCTGTTGCCGAGGCCTCTCTGTTCCCTGTTGCCGAGGCCTCTCTGTCCCTGTCCCGGGGCCTTCCTGTTCCCTGTCCCGAGTGGTCTCTCCATTCCCTAGCCCCACTTGACTTGTTTGCTGACCTGTTTGGCCCTCCTCCGGTCCCCCTTCGCCCTCCCTGGGTTGTCTTTTTGTTCTGTTTTTGGGCCATCTGGGATCTGTCCCTTGGGGGGGGGGGTACTGTCAGGGTTTTGGTATTTTGTGGTGTGTATTATTTTTGTAGTCGGTTTCTGTTCTGTATTGTGCTTGTTTCCTGTTTTATTTTGTAGTCTGTCTTGTCTCCCTTGTCTTGTCTAGCTTTCTTCCTGTCTTTGTTTGTTTCCCGCCTTTTTTGATTTGTTCCACCTGTTGTGTCACCTGCCTCTCGTTCCCTCGTTACCTTGTGTATTTAGTCTTTGTCTTCCCCTTGTCTTTTGTCGGATCGTCTCGTCCTTTTTGCTGTGCGTTCTGTTTTTGGTTCTGCATTCCCTGTCGTGGATTTTCCTGATATATTGGATTATTTCTCCAGTAAGTTTTTTGCTTATCTTTTAATAAACTCTTTAAACTGCATTTGGGTCCTAACCTTGCATGCCTTCGCACAAGCCTTGATAGTCAAAATGTTATCAGATCTTCATCTTAGTCCTAAAAATACACGACAAGGACCGAGTTAAACAAATAACACAACAAACTTTGTTCATTTTGTATTGAGCAAATGTATTCAACATTAATTATATTTGTCGAGAAAAGTGTGAACTTTTGTATTTAAAACCTGGTGTGTCCCTTTTAAGCAGCAACAGTGCCGAAAATGTGCCGGAACTCGCCGGTACTGAGCCCCGGCCCTTCTGCTGTGTGTCCACATGAGTACCCTCATTTCTTACAGAGTAGCGCCAGTTGGTACTTACCCCTAAACACCTGCGTAACTGTGTATCTTACATAGCAGTTTAAAGCTGAGAAAACAGCTCCGACAGTGTCCTTGTTAACATGGATAATTGTATTGGATAAACATATTATTGTAACCCTGATTACTGGAGTGAGCTTCTGTGCGGCTTTTCCACCACCTGATACAGGAGGACACATGTGATCCAATGCACAGCCCACGGCCGGAACATGATCCGTCCACCCTGGCGGTCACCACATTTCTAATCTATATCCTCGACGTTCCACTTCCGGGATTGCTCCGTTACCGACGGAAATTCCGCCGGGTTTCACTAATTTAGGCCGGATAGCCGTTGCCTTGGGCTTTGGAGGAAGGTCTCGCAAAGCGAGACTACTGCATTCCACACACTAGACAAGCAAGCTGCGGCGTTATATGCAGAGTTCAGCCGGGCAGAAAAACATTTTGACAAGAGGATTGTAAAATGAGTCAAAATTGCGCACAGCAGGAGAACCGATTTTTGCTCTGTGTGCTTTGGTTCTTCTCACAGCGAGCCAGCTGCTGACTGACATGCGAGCGCTCGCTCCAAACCACGTTCAGTTAATCTTCTACACCCCTGACTTGTGTGTATAGGGTCATTGTCTTGCTGCAGGACCCTCCTTTTGTTGAGTTTCAGTTACAAATAAATACGAATTGTACTGTGGAATTTTCAATCCAGAATTCATAGTTTTGTCAATGATTGCACACATTCTTGGCCATCATTTAAACCAAAAAGTTATATTTTAGACTCTGTCTACAGAACAAGCTTCTAATGGGGTTCTTGTTCATCCACGTGGCCTTTTAACAAACTTTAGATGGGCAGCAATGTTGTTCTTGTAATCATGTCATACAAATCATTGTTGTATATTTTCTGTTAGGTTTGTGCTCTCCCTGTGGAATGTTAACTGCTGTGACTGAGTAATGTGAAGAAGTTTTGTTTTCTAATTCACGTAATTTTAAAAATCTAAACATTTGGCAGTGGACACATTGGAAAGTGGAAAATATAAGGTTTCTGTCAATATTTTTGCCATGCTTGTATAATAAAAAAAATTGTAAAGCTAGTATACTAAATACATGACAAATTTATTCTAAAGCTGCTCACCCCAGAGGGTTAATGGCAGTCAGACAATTGGGCAAAACAGTCAGTTTGTCCATCTCATTAAAAGAGACATACAAGTGGACATCATCAGTGTAACAGTAATATGAGATACCTTTAAATTGGCTTATAATATGACCTAGGGTATGCATATACAATGCAAATAAAATAGGAACTAACACAGAACCCTGATGCACTCCACAGGAAAGTGCAACAGTTTCAGACATGTAGGGACCAAGTGATACAGAAAAACTCCTATCCGAGAGATAGGAGGAAAACCAGTCCAGGGTGATTTTTTTCAATGTTTTTCCTTCGTCTGAACTCCGAAGAAATGTCCTTTCATCGAGGCACACTTCCACAAACCTATGTGTTGAAGACCAGCCTTTGTCTGAAAGACCCTGATTTATACTCTTTCAACAGCACAGGGACCGTTAAAACTAACACCTAATTGTCATCCCATTTGATTGAAACACATGATTCAAATTGCCCCTCAAAATTAACTGATCTGGGTCACATACTTTTTCCAACAAAGACATTTAATGTTGGATAATTTTGTTTAATGCATACATTTATTAATAAGTATAATGTTTTTTGTATTATTTGTTATACTGGGCCATCTTTATTTAGTTTTAAGACTTGAATGAAGATCTGATAACATTTTAGGTCACATTTATGCAGAAATACATGCAGAAAATTCTAAATGGTTCACAAACACCATCACTGTAATACATCAACGTTTTAAATATTTCATTTTTGTATTCTCTTTTTTTAATACTGATATTAATCATAGTAAAAATGATAGTTATGGTAATCATAGTTACAAATAAATAAATAAAACGGTGGTGAAATAAAAAAGTGAAAGCATATGAAAAGTATCGGCAGATGATCTGGAATTCTCTAATGTGTACGGTACTGGATGAAGGCTTTCCCCATAACATCATCAGATAGAGACCAAATTTGAATTATTATTTTTTTAATTCTAGCCAATCCAGGTGTTATCCAATGTATACCACTCTTTGAATTCCATACTCTGCTCTAGAGTTGCCAATAGATGCTGAGGGATCTCCACCCTCCAGAGAAAGCATTCATGTGCAGCTACATATTCAACAAGCTTCTCCTGTACGTGAGTGTTTGAGGCCTACGTGAACGTGACCTGAGTTTTGTGTGTTTGTTGAGTGCAGCCAGAGGGATACACAGGGCCTAATGAGCTTTGCTCAAACTCACTGGCTTCATTCCAGAGTCAGCATCCGGGATCGATATGCCCTTCTGCATTAATGTGAAAACATACACAGCGGTTGCTTGGCCCCTTATGTTAAAGCCATGTTCTTGCGTGCATCGCTCTTATTGCACCGCCGCATTTAACCCCCCACCCCCACCCCCCCCCCACACACACACACACACACACCCGCCCCCTGAGTGGAAAAGGGGTTAGGGCTCATTTAAATAACATGGAGAGCACTCGATCCCTTCCTCTCCTGGGTGCCTGTGTCATTAATTCAAGTGTGGGAAGAAAGAGGGAGAGAAATGAAAGACAAGAGATAGGGATCATGTCATATGCAGGCCCTGTTCCCTTCTCGGCTAATGGCTGCCCATACATTATGAGTGGTCCAGTGTTGTCACATTAAACCTCAGATAGGTGGCTACTCATGGTGCAGCTACAGCATTTAAGTCCTGAATGCGCTGACAGACATTTGGCATTCTGTTATAACTAGCCTGCTAATGTGACCTCTTGGATTTCTCTGCATAGTTTGAGCAAGGAGATAGCGCTTGTCAGAGGGTCAGTTGCATATTAGCAGAAAGCACCGGTTTCACCTTATTTAGGAGCTGAGGGAAGCTGGTGATACTCCACCCACCTCCGTCTCGCCTGACACAGCTGCCGCCACCGCTGATGAGCGTTTGCTTGTTTGTTCATGGCCGCAGCCCTGAGATTGATGCCATGTTGATATTTAATGATGTGCTGCAAAACTAAATCCGACGCTGGACAACCCTGCCGGAAACCGTTGGCTATGCTAAATGTCATTCTAATTATCCATCGCTTTTTGCAATGAATGCAGAAGTAAACATTTGCACAATTCTTTGCCCTCTTGAACCCTTTATTCCTTCTTTCGCACTCCTCTTCATCACTCCTGCAAAGTGGCTAAATTCGAACTTTTTCGAACAGGCATGACAAAGTAATAATGTTCTTATTTTCATTACATTTTTTGTATTTCAATTGAAATTTTTAAATGGTTTAACATTCATAGACACATACCAATAACAAATATTACATCTGGGCAGCTTGCTGAAAATGTATGTCACTTTTAACGGACTCTATTGATGTAATGTCCCTTCTTTATAAAGATCGTCAAAAGATTCACCAGGCCGGTGGGGATGGACCTCAATTTGCTCTGAGCGTCTGGACATCTGCAGAAAATCCTTCAGTTGTTCAGCTCAAGGTAGCTGTTAGCGTCACTTTCATTTCCGATATTTTACACATATGACAGGATGCATACTGTGGGCTTCCAGACCTTAGTGTGATTATAAGTGACTACAAGTGCATGTGAGTGATGATGGATTGCAAATGAGTTTCTATGTCCCATTTATTGTCTCAATGCACTGTACGGTAATCATGCAAATGTGTCAATTCAGCTGCGGACACAACCATTAATATTGTGGGCTGTGGCGGTTCTAGTGTTAAATGTCAATGTTGATTTCTCAGGCCAGTAAATGGCTTCAGTGTCTCTAATCACTGCTCCCCCTGGTGGATAGGTTAGTCATTGCAACTGGTTTTCCACACACAGCACTTAGGGGCGTTACCAGTCGGCCCCGCGCTCTCTGCCTCATCGCTGGGGATTTTTCTCAAGCTACAGCCAGACCACGGTTCCACCGCTGACCAGACACGGATCTGCCGGCCCTCCAGCACGGAGGGTGGGGAGGTTATAGATGGCTTCATGCATAATTAAGAGCTGCAGAGAAGCAGAGATAAGCATGGGGTATACTCGCCGCAGCCGACCTGTCGAGCGCCAGTGTGACGTCATATTAGTACAAAACTATTACATGTTTTAAACATGATTTATATGATGAATTGCTTAAGTGCATGAATCACAGGTGCTGGACCTAAAAATGACTATTTTCATTTCATCTAATTTGTAATAATTATCACAAAGCAGAATTGCATTTTCAATAACTGCATTAACCACACCAAAACAGACAAATGTTGACATGTAAACAGGGCAGCACTGTTAATGTTGCATTTGAGAACTACTGGCAGGGCGTACTGGATTACAGGGTTAGGGTTATTGCTTGAGATTATATTCATTAGTTTCATGCTTGGTGTCATTTTATCTGCATTTAGCAAAAGCTTCAGGCCTATAAGCACAGTTAATACAGCTGGAAGAAAATAGAAGTAGACTTCAAAGCAGAAACAGGTGGACTCTGGGTGTATTTTTAGACTCACTGGACCATGGGAAGTCAGTGTGTTTCAACCTGTACAGGACGAGAAATGGCAATGCAAAGGCATAGTGACGTGTGGACAACATGCAGACAGGTCCCCGCTGCGCTGGCTGCAGTGTGCATCACCCTGGCCCCTCGGCTGCTGCCATTTTGTCTTCCCAGTGTGACATGGAACCTCAGCACAGCTACGACCCGAGAGAGGCAGAGGGAGAGCGCTCACGCTTGACCTTTCTGTGTTTCCCAGTAAATCAAGACTACTCTTCATATCTAATGATGCAGAAACAGTCAAACATGACCTTTGAAGTTACAATACTGTACTGTGGCACTGCGACACCCCCACACCCACACCCTCAATATCCAAGTACACGGATTGCTGATTTCCACACTTACACGGCTCCCAAATCAGGACAAATGGTTAGGCGCACTAAACATAATCAGTACGTAATTGACATTGATTTGCGAGATTAAGCGTTGAAAGTGTTGTGAGGAGCCGGAAGGGGTGGGGAGGGGGGGTGGTGGGTTCTGGTGGTTAGGGCTTGGCTACATGTTGTAGGAAGGTGTTAGGATTTATCAGCTTTACGTGGGAGTTTGATCAGCTGTTTAAACAAGCTTACTGAGGCATGTCTTGTAGTTGTTTACTGCTGGGGAAGGACTTTGACAGATACAACTCCTCCAGTTGTTGAATTAAGGAGATGAAATGAAGATGAACAGAGAAGGAGAAAAAGGCAGAAAGGGATTTAGACACAGAGGGAAAGAGTTTTGTCTGCCAATCAATGGTGGAATGCAATAACAGCAACAACAGCCATTCATCTCTCTTCACTAGCAGCCCTAGTCCTTGTGATGATTTCACAGTGACCATAATTTCTGTGTTTACTGGTGAGGGTGGGGGGGTGAGGGGCAGTCGGGGGGGGAGGCTTGCCCATCTGCTGTCATCTCTGCGCTTGTTAGGAAGTATACCCCTCATCAAAATGAGAATCATGGGGGAATTTCACTGGGATGCATAAACATCCATTCTCCCGTATCCCCCCCCCCCCACCCCGCTTCCCTTCACTGTCGTTACTGTGGTCCGGAGAGAGTAGGAGAGGAGGGAATAGCAGAGAGGCCGATGGTGAAAAAATTAAAAGACAGAAGAAGAAAAGGCTCGTCTTCATGCCGTTGTGTAGATAGAACTTGTTAGTGTTTGAGTTTCCCCTGATTATTCCTGGATAATTGGCCGCTGGGAAGAGAGGGCGGGCTGTGGGTGTGTGTGTTGGGAGATATTGTTATGAGGGCAATTATTCCACCAAAGTAATAACTTATTTTTCCTCACATATTTATATTTATAGTTTGTTTTTTTTCATTTTCATTTATGTAACATTATTGATGTAACATGCCCTCTGGTGGGCGTGAAGCTCCATTAGTCACACTGGAGATACGCTACTGTTTGTTGGGGAACTACAGTAGAATATAGATTTAAGTAAAGGCAGAATCAAAATTGATGCAGCAGAAGCATATCGTCTATTTTATTTCACACACAGTTTACTTCAGTGTCCAAACCTGGCGCCTACATTACCCACAATGCAACGGCTGACAGTAGAGTCAGAGATTGAGGTGTGTCCTGCTAGCAGTAGCTAATGTCTCCTGCAGCAGAGGTGTGCTCAGATCACGTCTTTCTAACTCCACTCCTCCACAGATTTTTACTTTTCAGACGTGTACGTCTTCAACCGACGCTGACTCAAGTGACATCACTGGAGGACATTTATCAGACACAGTCACACCGCTCACTCTGGAGACACTAAAGGCTTTTCTCACTCCCCAACACCTGGAAACACTGGGTAGAATTGGTTTAGTTTCACTTAAAGGACTTTTTTCAAGTGGGTAGACAAATGCTTGGATGGCCTACATACATACATACATACATACATATATATATATATTTATTAGGTGCTGCGGCTCCTTTAAGAGAGCTCAATGTGTGTGTGTGTGTGTGTGTGTGTGTGTGTGTGTGTGTGAAAAGTGGGCAGAAGAGAGATAGAGAAAGAGGAAGCAGACGTGTAGATGTGACCGGAGCAGAGTTGATGGAATAGTTTAAGTTTTGTACACAGTGTGTGCTGTGTCCGAGATAAACCCCAGACTGAAAGCCAAGTTCATTCATCTGCTCACCAGAAACGGGATTTTAACCCCGGCGTTATTCATTTTATAACGTCGGCCAAACGAAGCAATCAGGAAAGGTTAACAATTGAACATTTTAACAGCTTATTAACGTGCGCTTGTTGCCCCGTTTGCGCTGATGCGCTCATCTGTTGACATTTCTGAATGCCTTCCTACAGTTGCTTAATAAAAGCGGGCTTTCCACACAAACAAACGTACATGTGTCATTAGTATGAGAAAAAAATGAGATTTTAACTGTGTTGGGCTCGGACAGAAATATCTCAATGCCTGTTGGGCTCAGGTCGGGTTCGGTTACTGCTATGTCGGACGCGGGCCGGGCTCGGACAGAAAAATGCGGCCCGATCACCCCTCTAATATATATATATATATATATATATATATATACTTTAATCTGCCACTTTCACATGTCAACAATATATATGGCTCTAACAACTCTCTTTGGAACAATAGGATCAGTTTCTCCCACATAAATGCTTCTGTTCTCATTGATAAAACTGTAACATGCACTGAGATGAAACCAAGCAGCAACTTCTAGGCTGAAGCTCCTTAAAGCTGCATTCTATCTGATTTACAGCAGCGAGCGACTGCACTGGCTCAAAATAGAGGTCCAATTGTATAGAAGTCTATGAGAAAATGAGCCTACTTCTCACTTGATTTATTCCCTCAGTAAACATTTTCATAATGAGTTTATGTTCTTAATCGCTAGTTTCAAGTCTTCTTCAACACAGCATGATGTTCATTTAGTAAATGATGGTCCCATTTATTTTATAACAGGCGATAAAGCAGGGGATGCTTTAGGACCTGTCAATCAGGACAGAGGCTAAGCAATGCTAACCATGCTAATACTGTGGATATTAAAGTGCTCATATTATGCTTTTTGGCTTTTTTCCCCTTTCCTTTATTGTGTTATATATCTTTTTTGTGCACGTTATAGGTTTACAAAGTGAAAAAGCCCAAAGTCCACCCCAAAGGGACTTACCATCTCCAACAGAAAACACTGTTCACAAACTGCTCCAAACAGCTCTATTGTAGTCCAGCCTTTACTTCAGAGACAAACATGCGTCACTTTGTAACACACGCTATAATACTCGCCTAGCTGCTAGCACGGCACGCCCTCATACTCTGCTTCTGACTGGCTACTAGTCCTTACCTAGCTACTGAGCATGTGCGACTCCCAACAAAGATGGAACAGAAGTGTGATGTCTCACTCTGTAGCTAAAACAGAGAGCTCAACACACAGGGTGAAGTGTAAACCTATTCTGGTACAACCTCTAAATACAAGTATGAACCTAAAAATTAGCATAATATGAGCACTTTAAAATAAACCCGAATTTGTTTGTGGGTGTTCAGTATCTTAAGAGAAAGTCTGCCAATTATTAGCTGATTATCAAAATGATCAAAACCACTTTATAGGAACGGTAAATACTATTAACAAAATGTACAGCGTGAACTGTGAAAAGTGAGTTAACTAACTAAAGGATGAAAAAGCCTTTCATATGATTGGTTGGAGGCGAAGGTAATGTTACCTTAGAGTTAACAGAAAGTAAACAGACATGATGTTTGTACAATGGATGTACTTACACTACATTTTGCAAGGAGAGAATAGGACAGTGAGGAAATTGGTGAGGAAATTGGTTCCTCGGTTAATGTGGTCCTCTGAAAATAATTTGATTTCCTTTTTGGATAATACATTCCTCTATCCTTGCATCTTTTTCTTGCATCGCTCCTCCCATCTCTGTTAGGAGGAGCTAAACAGAGACGTGAGTGGCGAGCCATCTTAGCCAAATGTAGAGAAATTCACAGAGATAAGGGTAAGCAGAGCAAATGTGGTGTACAGAGAGGATGGGAGCGAGGAGAAGCAGAGACCGAATGAAAAAGGGAGGAAAGAGGCTTTTAAAATAATGATTCTGACCAGAGTAAGAATGGCTGCAGAGGCCACTGAGTCCACTTACATCACTCAAGGCCAGTTACACAAGCAGCAGCAGCAGCACACGGCACTGTGACAACTCACCCTCTCCATCCAATCAGCCGCATTCAGCAGCACCACAGCCTGCGTTAGACATTATGAAAATCTACATGACATTATACCTATTCATTACAGCTATAAATAATTTACCTTTCGTGTTTATTGTCCAAGTGTGTGTGGAAAAATAGTCATATTTTAAAAAAGACAGAGAGTTTGCAGCTGAGTGCAACAAATCATTTATTGCTCATGTTTTCCTATTGTTACGTTTTAGTGACAGTCTAGACAGTACTGATAGTTTGTGTAGTTAGCCTGATGAGAGGGTCGGGCTGACAAATGACACATGAGGGCGGAGGTTGGTTGATCTGATTTAACCCAGCATTTGCAGGTGTGTGAGAGGAGATTCAGATTGAGATTGTTTCCGGAGGGAGACAATCACGGAGGCAGCACGCTGCAGCCTGACGATGAAAACCACACACTACCACACGTAAAGACTATTGAAGACATAGACTCTGAAAGACTTGTTTTCCCATAACACAACTTTTGTAAATACACCTTTTAAAAGCTACCTTTAGTAGCTGTGTTCCTTTGTTGTTCTACGAGCCTAGGTTAGCTTAGCCTTGTTACAATATGTCAAAGCAACACCAGTACTAATTTATGCAAATCAAATCAATTCTGCAATTATCCATTTTTAGGAGGAATTTGGGGACCTAGTAAGAAGGGTAATTAACATTACATAGTTTTCCTTTTTAAAATGTGGATCCCACTATTTTTAAGATATGTGTCCTTAAATGTAACATATTTTAGGCAAAGAAAATTAATTTTGCAAATTCTCTAACCAGATTTTATTCATGGCGAGTAGAGGACACTCTGGGACTCACAACATAATTAATGAATTAATGAAACAAAAACAAGAAATAATTTAACAGAAAAAAATAATAAAATGTCATTCACTTTTCAGATCTGAAAATTGCCACTTGCTTTGAACAGAGACAGGAGTTATTATCTCCACCAATATACAACCACCTGCTACCATGTGATTCAATCACTTTTATCAAAAATAATAAAATACAGTCCACTTTGTGAAATAAGGCATTTCCAAGGTGTGAATAGACAACGAAAAACGCCTTCATATGTGCTGTGTGTGTGTGTGTGTGTGTGTGTGTGTGTGTGTGTGAAACCTTGCCTGTCTGAAATTGCCATATAATGCCTGATAAACGGCCGTCTTTATTAGAAACCATTAATAAGGCGGAATGTCTCTCACCTCCCATCCTCTTAAAGACAATGTGTGTCAACATGAACAATTACCAGGCTGATAAAACACATGTGGCCCCATCTATTTCATCGCCAGGGCCCTGACAGATTACAGAGGACATTTATTTAGCTGCAGAGGAGCCCAGATTAATCCTAATATATCTGTTGGCCTGTGATCTCAACAGAGTGACTCTCACTGGATGAGGGATGGCTTTCACAAGTCTTTGCTTCTCATTGTATATGATCTAAGTGAATTGGATCAACTTTCTTTTAATTTTGTTTTCTTCATATCCTTTTGATTTCTGTCAATAACTTTTCTGTTGAAATTTTTCTGGATCTCGCCAGGGGTCATAGTAGTAATGCACTGCATTTTGCTATACTTCTTCATTGTGTACGCACTACTCTGCACTCAAAATAGCAAGTGTAAGTAGAGAAGTGCGCAAATTGAGACACAGCAAGTGTTAGTCCTATTGCTTGTTAATGCTTATTGTGAAGATAAAGTACATTCCAGGCTATTTATATGTAGTTACTCTAAATACCTGCCACCGGGTCTGATTTCCTGTGAATTTAGACAAAGTGATTTACATCATGCAGGTTCACCAGAAACTCCTTCAGCTTAGACTCCTGCAGCAACTTGCCGGCTGGTCGCTCCTGGTCCAGCCAAAGACTAGGTGGTGGTCAAGAGGATCTTCCACATTTGTCCAGGAGTACCTATACATCGACTTCGGTAGGAGGTCCCACTGCGTGTGCTGGCGGACAGGGAGAAGCTGCAGGGTGCAGCTACAGGAACTGGACCTTACCGCCCGCTTCCTGGGAGCCAACGGCGACACCAGGCTGCTGGAGGCCCAGGTCGTACTGCTAGGCCCGCTGGAGGCACAGGATAACCAGAAGCAGGACTGAGCAAGGCAAAGTGTCAGACCCTGCTGCAGTAAAATGAGAGGTTTTCTAAAGGGAGTCTGGCAGCTGCAAATCTTTACAACCCTACCAGGAAAAACTACCAGCTGCCAAATTCAACACAAAATGAAAGTTCCTTGTTGTAACTTTAAACACATACCACAACTGCTACAACTTGTATACCACGTTATTCACAGAAAAAGGAAGTACTGGACGCCACTAATATCAATATTAGGAAGAGGTTTGCAGTTATGTTGTCAGCTGCGTGACTACAAACTTTTGAATCTGTCTTTAGCTTTAGCTCCTGTGCTCCGTAGTTCCTGGAACTATTTGGGTTAAAATAGGCAAAATGATTCCTGGTGTCTGCATATTGAAACTTTAGTGAATGGGAAAGAGTATTGCTATTAGCAGGAAATGTTCTACCTTTGTCAATCCAGTAATCATGAAAAGCGACAATAAGTCATTAGTGTTACATGTTTTTCAGTCATATCGTCCGCTGTTAATAAAAAGGATCTTGATAAACGTCAGTTAGCCCCAAATTAAACTGCTAGACGTTCACTGTGTATACTATACTGGTATTGTTCGTGCATCAAAGACATCCATGGCACCCAGATGAAGCCATATGACATTCCAGTCGGCTTGTTTTCATAAGAAAAGCTATATTTTTAGCTATGCCTGAATTTTATTCACATTCATTGTGACGTGCGACAGCTAGAGCCAAGAAGAACTTCTTAAAACATACAGGCTGACAATCAAAAAGTGCTGTACATAAAGGTTTATGACTGAACATACATGTTTTCTATCTGACGTGGTCTAAGTTTTCATGACTTTGATGTATGCTTGTGTGATACTGTTGTAATTAATAGTTGTTTTGTAATCAAATCAGCTGCTTCTCTTTGCTTCTAGACTTATTTTCATGTTTTGTCTTTTGGACCTTGCTTTCACGATTTTATTTTGACACTATTAATGTGTGGACCACATGAAGACCAGCTGGCGTTTATGAGGATCCAATAACTGCACTATGATCTCAGTATTTCTAGGATCCAATCATAAAACAGGAAAAGTCCCCAGTGTCACTGTGACTGAGACTAACAAGACAGACGTATTATTACCTGAAAGACTACAACTCTGAATCTCCTCTGTGGATAAGAGAACGGTCTAAATTGGTCTAGTTTGCGAAGGGATCTCTTTTATTCTGCCTGTCGGTTTCTCAGGGTTCATTCTTGTCAAAGCGGTCCTTGCGGTGCATCTCTTGCCTTTGCAGAGTGTGTTCTCCTGTCCTCTGCTGAGCAACTACACCAACACACTCTCATTATGCCTTCAGAGGACAGCAAACAGCAAGACAGACAAAGAGCTCCAGCTGCCGGCCCATTATTATTAAAACATTGCTATTTACTCTGGAGTAGTGGCCACTGTTCTTCATCCACCAAAAATTAATGAGATCCTTTCTGCTAACATTGACACTTTGAGCGTAGTGAGCAGAGAAGCGAGGGGACTCCAAAAGCCTTTGATGAGCTAATAAGCTTTTAGTTACATAGTATCTCTTCATTTAAGAGCGCACACTGTGTCTGCGTAGGCTTACTGTCCACAGAAGACACAGCAGAGGAGGAGAAACAAACAGTAATCCACCTCAGTCCCGCTTTCGCTATCATATGCAGAGTTTTATTCCTCCTCTTGCCGTGTTGTCGTGCATCCTACATGATATTGAAAAATTGTTTGGGCTCCTGAAAGCGAAATAAGAGCTGATCGCAGTCACACGCCGTGCTTCCGTCGCAGATTATTGTCTTGCTTTTTACTGTGTTTGCAACTGCTGCAGGCCCTCTACTGTAAAATCATGCAATATATTTGCAAAAATATTCATTCACCAACCAGGCTTAAGACATTGCCGTGTCAATGAGCAGCAATTGCTTGCTTACTCGAAATGGATTCTGCCAGCTAGATATCCCACTTGAGTATTTCTTCTTTTCTTTTCTTTTTCACTCCATATCTGAGGCTTTTTCTTGTGCAGTGCAGGTGAAGCAGAATCAGAAAGCATTACCTCCAGCACTTAACAGCTTGTCTGGAAATAGGCTATTTTGTTTCACAGTGAAAACAAGTCAACGTTTCCCGGGAGGAGAAAGAAAAAAAGAAATAGTATCCCTGATTGTTTCTGGGGAAAATATAATCTGAGAGAGAAAACCATGTTATTGAATGCATTATCATATCAACGACAGAAGCAGTGGAGGCAAGGCCATGCTGATAAAAGCAGTGCACGAGGCATGTTCAGAATGTGCTGCGAAGCTCCCATCAGCTGAAAACCTGCTGTTTGCTGGCTGAGGACATCCTTTTTGACGATTTCCAAATGAAGCGCTGATGTCAGGCGGATGATAACTCTGCAAACTCTGATTACCTTAGTGTTGAAGACACAAGCTGTCACAACTCCAGCCAGCTCCTGCTATCCATTCTGTCACCTGCTCTGTGTATTAACTCTCCTGTCACTTCAGATCCAGCCCCCCCCTCGCCCTGCAGTACCCACTGTCCTGCCTTCTCCATCACCTGACCTTCCCTGCGCACATACTCACCTGCTTCCCATGTCCCTAATCAGCCATGTCCACTCCCTGCCAGAATGTCTAGTTTGCTGCCCTAGCTTTCCAGCCTTTGGCTGCGGCTGAATAGTCAATTACCTCCTCTGTCCTTTCCTAACCACTTTTCCTTCAACCTCGATGGAAAACGTCATAAGGTGAAGGGAAGAGGATAATTCATAAGGACTCAGGAAAAGAGACAGCGGTGCCCGCGGCGAATCGGACTGCACTTACACTCTGCTCTGTAATGATGTGACGGCGGATGTTATTGACGTGGCTTTGCCACTGTGAAAGTACTATCCGATGGTCCGATGATGGACTACTAAAAGTGCATAATACTTTACCCCGTGCATCCCTACCATGTTGTTTCATGTAGAACATATAAAGGTGGACAACCCAGTAGAAAAATATGACTTCATTACCATTTTATTTTCCATTTTATTTTGCATTAATTATGTGTATTCATTTGGAGCACTCGGTGCATGTGATTTCTTTATTGTACAGCACTGAGCTGCATTTCTTGTATGAAAGATAATTATTGGTTGCTCACGCTCCTTTCCACTCAAATATATCCACATGAATCCAATTTTTTATGATTGCATGAAAGTAATTGTTAAATGTATGCATGATAAGCATACCGTGTTAGACCTAGATGGTTGCAGGTGGGTGAAATAATACTAATGATTAATGAGGAAAATATTAATTACGTTCTCTAAACTACTACTACTACTACTTCTAGAGCTGTCCGCTGCTGCTCCACTGTGCGCAGTTACGTACGAGGACAGCAGTCAGCAACGTAACTTCATTGATTATTTCA
Organism: Sander lucioperca; assembly: GCF_008315115.2. Lineage (NCBI taxonomy): Eukaryota > Metazoa > Chordata > Actinopteri > Perciformes > Percidae > Sander > Sander lucioperca. Next base: position 17,270,655 of record NC_050195.1, on the reverse strand, counting down.
GAAGATAAAATATTAATTCTGTGTCCTATGTCAAGTTCACAGTGACATTACTGTGTAATGTAATTTTCTGAAAGCTGCCTCTGCAATCATTCATAAAATTGTAATACATAATTTAAAAAGCAACGTACTTGAACAACACTTGAGTGTAGAGGAGCCTGTCTTTCAAGTAAAGGGGATATAAGTTGTTTTTAGCCAGATGATGTTTTTATTTCAACACGTTTGAAACTTGAGAATAATGATATATGCATGGATTGGCTCTGATGACATCCAAATGCACCTGTCTCTTACATCATCCAACCAAATTAATTATTTTCTCCTATTTAGAGATCTGCAACTGCATGGTGTGCTATGGTTAATATTGTGATTATGAACGGCTGAATGGTGATGCATCGCTTTAAATATTGCTGCCGCAATGAATTATGGGGCATTATCTGCTTTACTTTGGTAAAGGATGGTCCGGTGCATCCTATGATCAAGAAGATAAGAAAGGAAACATTGGAGCACCTTTCCTTACCACGCAGACAATTCCTCCGGCTCTTATCATGGCTGCTGCTTAGATACCTCCAGCTCATTTCACCCTGTTAGGAACCTTTCTAAGCAAAAAGGACTGCTGCGGTCGAAAAGTCTAAAAAATTACCTCCTAAGTCCTTTACTAACCACTTTTCCTCAACCCTGATAGTAAACGTCACGAGGTCAAGGAAAGATGTGAAGAAGAATTCAAAAGGAATTACGAAAAGAGAATCGCGGTGCGAGGAGAATCTGACTCGGCTGTAATCATGTGACGGTGGATGTTATTGACGTGGGTCTGCGGGTGAAACTACACTGTTCTGAAGGTGGACTACAGAAAGGACACTCCCCCCGTGCGTTTTCACCGTGTTGTTTCATGCAGGCTCTATAAACATGGACAACCTGGTGGAAAATATTACTTCATCACCATTTTTTTCCCCATCTTATTCTGCATTAATTATGTCTGTACATGTGAAGTACTCACTGCATGTCATTCCGTTATCTTGTATGAAAGGTGTTCTGCAAATAAATTATCATTATTGGTCGCCGACGTCCATTAATACCTGACAATGGACACCTCATCGGGCATTAACCCTTACTCATATGTAGTGCTGGCTACATTTACTACTACCATAACAACTACAATATATAGTGAGTGTGTGTGTGTGTGTGTGTGTGTGTGTGTGTGTGTGAGAGTGAGAGAGAGAGACAGAGGTCCTCCACAGGCCCAAGCTCTCCTCTTGGTGTGTGTTTAAGTGGAGAAGTTACCTCTCACTCATTATTTTCCCCCCGATTAGCATACTGATGACAGTCAGGAGAGGGTTGTACATGTGACCACCCCAGACTGTTGCACAGAGCTGAGTACAGCCACAAAGCCTTGGGCATGGTTCTGACTGTGTGTGTGTGTGAGAGAGAGAGAGAGAGAGAGAGAGAGAGAGAGAGACTCTTGAAGCAGTGGTGTTAATTTATATCACTGCACAGGCGTGTGCCTCTGTGTAGTGCACACTGAGAGACATGGGGGTAGTTGTGCGTTTTCATGGAAATTGCCTTCATGCTAGGATGCCAAGTTGATCTCAGGCACAACATGCCACTGAGGCTCTGTGGAAATGCAATCAGTCAGCTCCGACAGTGGTCCCCCTATTCATTTGAAACTGAAAATCTCAAAATTGGCCAAAGGAAATTGGGTAAGACCAAGCTTGTCAAAAGCATCAGCATTTATTTGCTTTACAAAAAACAACAACAAAAAGACTACAGCAAGCTAACAAATCAGCCAAGAGCATTTTGACAATGAGAAGCAGTCTAACTAAATACACACACACATACACACCTTAAAACTGTTGAGAGACAAGCAATTAGAGAGGAGCTGTGCAGAGAAAATATTTTAAAATTGACATCAGGGAGCTCAGCTTCAGGAGAGCAGAGTGCTGTCATAATGATCTAAGAACAACAAGGTCAAAAGAAAATTATTGGTTTGATGCAACCTCAACTACTGACACCACAACTACAAACGTGTCTCGATTAATCGACTGCATATAATGTGAGAGTCAGTCGTAGTGACAAACCCACAAAGAATTATCTCAAACTCTGCAGGCTTCCCCCCTTTTAACTCATTGTTTTCTTTCAACTCTCAGTGTTCAACTCAGTGTTTGGTGTTTTAAGCCCCCAACGTCGTCTTCCAGGCATCACTGCCTGGAAGGCACTAGGATTAGGCGATGTTTTGGGTTAGGGTTAAGGTTAGGGTTAAGTGCCTTGAAGTCGACGGTCGCAGCACTGCCTTGAATTCGACGTTGGGGGCTTAAAACACCATTGAGCGTGTATGTCCGGGGTAGCTCAGTTGGTAGAGCAGGTGCACATATAGAGGTTTACTCCTCGACGCAGCGGCCGCGGGTTCAACTCCGACCTGCGGCCCTTTGCTGCATGTCATTCCCCCTCTCTCTCCCCTTTCAAGTCTTCATCTGTCCTGTGGAATTAAAGGCCTAAAATGCCCAAAAAAATAATCTTTAAAAAAAAAGAAAACATTGAGTGTTCAACTCTCCAGAAGCAGCTGTTTACAGTGGAAAAAAGCCGATAAAGCCAGTGTACTCTACCTGCTCAGCAGTAAACCGCAGACAGACACAGTCAGAGACTAGCTGGCAAACTTAGTGGAGCATTTAGCAGCTAAAGAGATAGAGATTTCCCTCAGGAGTTGATAGAGACCAGAAACTCTCCCCTTAATACGACAGGCTTACTCCACTCATTCTTAATTCTCTCATTTCTGTATTTCTGAGTAACTCTACTCAAACCCTGGACCAAGAATCGGCTTCAACATTGTTCTTGCCTGCAACATGCTTGATCACAAGGTTATATGGTTGTAACTTCAGTCACCACTGAAACACCCTAGCACTTCAGAATTAATCCAGAAAGACCAACAGACCAAACATTCTGCAACCTTTTTCTATGTAGATTTATGTAAGATTTACATATGTAAGTGTACATAGGTCACACTGAGTGTAAAAATATGTGTATCATGTTTGTATGTTCAGATATGACCAAGTTATGACTATGCAACCTGTTCTCACTCCGAACTCGTAAAATACGGACGTTTGGACAGTGGCTGTCAGCGTCTGAAGTGACGAAAAAAGCGTCCTTCAGCGTGTTTTTTGGAACATACCGGGGAGAGCAGCATCTACACAGGGTTTAGCGAGTACTATGTAAGGGGGAAATTCCACGTAGGGAGGTTGGTCGGGGTGGTGGATGGGTCAAACACAGGACTTTCACCCAGGAGACCGGGGTTCGTGTCCCGTGTGTCTTTAACCATCCTGTGAGTCACGGAAACGTAAGCCCCCCCCCACAATCTTTTCCTTAACATAACTGCGTCAAAAGGGACGCGAATAGTCCCGACCAAGCGCATTTAGTTGAGGCACGTTATATGACGCTAACGGAGACTTTTAGCGTCAATAACAACGACAAAGGCACCTGCGTCCATATTTTACGGGATGGGAGTGAGGATGTGTTGGACTCTGAGGATTGTGATTTGTGAAGCATATCCTGCCAATGGAGCACCTTAATAATCACACCATAACACATGTCACTGATTATCACTGTTTGGATATTTATGTAAAATGGTTATGTAAAGACACATACAAAACAGTACAGCAGTACAAAACCGATGTCATTCAATCATCAGTGTATTAGGGTACAGAATAAATGTTTTGACCACAGTTGTATTTTGTCATGTGTTTCATATATGGTATTAGAATTGACGTGTGGCAGGAATAGAGTTAATGTCCTCATTTCTATAAAATATTTTAAATTTCTTTAAATTTGCAAATTTTTGCAAATATATCTTTACTTTGTAAAAACGTGATAATTTTCTAAAAATGTCCTCACATTCCACAAATGTCATCGCTTTCTAAAAAAAAAAGTCTTCCTTTTTTAAAATGTCCTCACTTTCTAAAAAAAAGTCTTCCTTTTCTAAAATGTCCTCACTTTCTCAAAATGTCCACATTTTCACAAATGTCCTTACTTTTTTAAAACATCCTCACTTTGAAGGTTAAAAGCCAGGTCCTCACAAAGACATGTGGACAAACACTCACTGTTCAGATAAATGTATATTTGGATCTCTGCTCCTTCCCATTAGACCAACAACAACCACAATGCATCAGGTTAATTACCCAGCAACCCCCACCAGCACTGTAAAAGCTGGCTTTTGGGTCAATGATGTGACGCCCATTGTTTTGTCTATAAGGTTAAATTAAATTTAAATGCATACAATTTAAAACAAAAACAAACAAATTACTTAAACACATTATTTGTTAGAGGTCATATTTTAACGAGTTTGGTTTGAATCAATTTTGAGAGAATAATTTGAGTATAATGGCAAATATGTCTAAGTGGTGTAAACCGTCAAAACTTATACTTATAAACTTGTACCAAAAATGTAGCTAAAGGGCAAATTTCTTAATAGAAGATCCCATAAACTACTTTGGCATAAACATACATTAAAGGTTATTATACAATTTCAAATCTTATAAAAAATAATGTTTATATTTATTTTAATAATTTAGGTAATACTGTCAATCATGCTAGATTCCTGAAATGTCAAGATGGTGTCACTACCATTCAAGGTGCCATTTTGTTAAAATCAGCAAGAAGACCACATGACAGGAAACAAGTAAAACATTCTTTTGAATAAAAATTTGTATTTAGTCTAAAAATGATGTTTGATTTATTTACACTAAGGCCTATATGCTGATATATGTGTGTCCATGATAATGCCTGACAAATTTGATTTTAAATTAAAACTGAAACTCCTACTTCAAGCCTCTCAAATTTTGGCCAATCTTTTCAAATATAACTAGTTAAGTTACTGGTTCAAGATGTTATATGAGCTTAGTTACTATTTAGATGTATTCTAATGTGTTTATTGTTTGTATTTTTTAAAAGTTGAGATAATTCATCCACAACTTTATCAAGCTAGTTTTTTTTTTAGCTAGGCTAGGCTAAATCATTATAGTGCAAGGCCTTAGTGTTTTAAAAAAGAAGTTTTAGCTTTAATACAAATTTGTATATGATTCTTTTGCAATTTTTTTTATTGTCACATCATTTCATAACAATTTAATGAAGTAGAATGAGGCAGTTGAACAGTACCTCCTAATGTGGTACATGAACAGCAGCTTTAAAACACCTAAAACAATTTAAGGATAGTGTAAATTGTTACCTAAATATTACAATTGCTGTTAAAAGTTTAACAAATTTAAGCTTTTTAATTCATTCATTCAGAACTAATCAGATAATTGAGCCACATTTCTTTCAATAGATGCCACTTTCAAACAAGGAAAAAGTGGCTCGTCACAGAGAAAGACTTAATGAGGAAAGGTAGCTTTTACGCAACACACACTCACAAATAAATACATCTCTGGCAATGAATGTCAGAGTAAAGTCAGAGTGATGTAGGGATTTAGGTGTTCCGAATTATTCCAGAGTAAAGTGGTGAGTGAACAAGACCATTTCTGTTACAAGCATTTTCTAATTTTACGTTCCTTTTTTTGTAGTTATCAAAGGAGAAAAAGAGAAGGAAAAACTCAAAATACCCCAGTAGCAGAGCTTTCAAAAAAAGCAGGAAAAGACGAGGGAAAAATGGAGAGAGTGCCAGAGAAAGTATAGACGAAAGGAAAGGGTGCTTGCTGATGTTCTCAATCTTACTCCACCATCTATGGACTCATCGGCAAATTACTGAGTTGAGGATGTAGACAATCCCGAGCCCGTGCATAACAATCATCAATATGAACAGCCAATATTAGAGAGGCCACAAGCAAAAATGAAAGTGAAGGAAAAAAGGAACAAACACTATGGCTCAGTGCTGAAAGAGAAAGAGCGGCTAAGGTTGGAATTTCGCAAAGTTAAAAGGGAACTACAGGCAGCAAAGCAAAAGACACACAAGATGGAAAGGAAATTGCGGAAGCAAAGAATAAACAGAAATTTCCCATCGAAAAGAACAAACAGAGAGAGAGAGAGAGAGAGAGAGAAAGAGAGAGAGAGAGACATACAGAAAGACAGAATGTGGTCTGCTTTCATAGGGATGAGAATAGCCGCATGTTATCAGGCAAGAAGGACACGATAACCCAAAATAAAATCAAGCAGCAAAGGAGGGTACTGCTTCACACCCTGAAAGAGCTACACACACAGTACAGTGCAACAGCAATGAGACACCTCAAATTGTCCTATAGCCAATTTGTGAGATACTGCCCCTTTTATGTTACACCAGCTAATAAACAGGTTACCATCCACATATGTGTAGCATAGACTGCCTTATCATCCTACTCCTATGCAACTCTCTCTGCCTCTCCCTGCCATGATGAGCGTGCTGTATGGGCTCACATGAAGCCTGTATTAAAGGATGCCATAGGCAAATGCAGTAACCCCCCCCTAGCACGCTCCATATGATCAGTGATGGACCAGTGACTCAATACAGGAACAACTTTTTTCTTCTCAGTACAGTGCCGTTTATGTTTGGGTTCAAAAGGGACACCTGGAACTTTAGCGAAAAAGCGCACGGCAAAGGAGCTCCTGACGGAGTGGGTGGGGCTGTAAAGAGTCACTGAATTGCAATCAGCAGAGGAGTGCACAGTCATCTAGCATCAAATACAATTGGATATATCAGGAGCAGATTGAAAAATATAATGAATCAGTCCCCACAAATATCCCAGCTGTAAAAGATACACTAAAGATTCACAAAGTGACCTCGGAAGAGCCAGCGTCAATTCAGTGGAGGGAAATTTCTTGTTTCTGTGCGAGACCTGGAATCTGCAAAGTGCTACAATACCATAGCTGTAGATTTCCGCAGCAAAGATAACCTCTCCTCAGCAGATTGCAACCAGGACCTGAAAGTCAAGTTCATCATAGTAGTTGTGGGACAGGTCATTCATAGCATAGAAATCTAGACACACCCTAGCGGCAGCAAATGTAATTTGCAGCCAGGGTCAGTCTAGCAACTCTCCATTGGCTTGCAAGCTGGAAAAACCAAACTCTAGTCAGGCCAATCACATCGTGTATAGAGTCCGTGGGCTGGCTTAACATAATGACAGCAGAGTTGTTTTCCTTGAGAAAAGAACAAAGAACGGCACTCAAGTCATTCTTAAAAAAGGAAGATGTGTTTGGAGTTTTGCCGACCGGATACGACAAAAGTTTAATCGATCAACTAGTGTTGCTCTTGTTGGTTGTAGCGCTATCCTATTGCGTGCAGAGGGAATTTGACAGACAACCGTTTATCCTGCCCCTTGGATTGAGCCCTGCCAATGGTGAGTTCCCAGACCCAACATCTTAATGTGGGCCTGGCTTGTCAGGCTAAGTAATTCAGGTAGTTGATGAAGAAGTGGTAGTGAGCCACATGCAACAGATGGGTTGGAAGAATGTCTTCACCTGGCCTCATCCTGCTGACCTTCTTTTCTACTACAAAACAGATGTGCTGCATATAATCTCTGAGCCAGAACCACTGAATCTGCGCCATTCAAATCTCATGGCAGAGGACTGGAAAAACTTCCAAGCCTTCACAGTCAGACTTGCTTCTCCCTCTCTCTTTTACCCATCTATCTACCTCTTTCTCAAACACAAACACTCTGTTCACACTTACACTCACACACAATGTGTTAAGACGTTAGTTGTTTAATTTAATTAAATAATAAAGTAAATTGTTACCTCAATGAAATATTTGTCATTGAAGTGAAATTAAACGCCAAGTTCAATACACTACTTTGACTGCGGTGCTTGATTTCAGTGTCACTTTCTTTATATTATAGTTTTTAACTGTAGAAGCATCACGTCAGGTGGTGTAACTGGTTTGTGTCAAATGGGGTAACCAGTATTTTTCTTGAAAATATGATCATGTGCATGTAAATTCAAGTTTGATAAAATGTAACACTACTCCACTGTAAAAAAAAAAAATGTAAGCATTTTTACACAATTTGTCCAAGATTATTTAGGGACCGTTCGGTATTTTTGGAATGGACCACAGGAGGAAAATAGGGGAGGGTCATGTCTTTTTATTATTTGTTGATGGGAGGGTCATCCATTTCTTTTAGTCTAGGAGGGGGGGCACCCAACTTTTGTGTTCATGAGAACAGCAACATTTCAAAGTGGCTTGTTTGGTGCATATTTATCCATGTAGCTCCATGTAGCTTTCTCAGTCTCAGCCCCTATTGCTAGCAGATGGGTCCCTCCCTTAGCTGTAGCTTTAGAGACCAGATTTCCCCAACTGAATAAATCCCGCTCGCACATATAAACACAAAACTGCTTTTCTAGCTCCATCGTGTTTTAACTAAGACATCTGCTGAAAAAATTATTTTATTTCTAAATGATTGACATATTGTTTAGTTCTTAAAACATCCAAAATGCGTACGAAAACATACCAGACACAAGCTTTTATTTTGAAAAGTCGAAGCTCACGGGCTACACCAGCCAGGAGGGCATGCATTAGATGGGAGGTCTCCAGGCTGCAGCCATACCCAACTCAAATATCCTTTCAGTCCCGGTGATATTATATATATATAAATGACAGCCTTTTCAAGGCATTTGAGAAGGAAGGAGTGGTAGCATGCAAGCTCCCAAATTGATGCTCGTCTGAGAAATGTAGTTTTGGATAATGTTCAGCTTCGGCAGCTTTACCTATGCTAAAATAGCATATCCATAGCAACCAGTGTTGAATTTGTTATTTCCCAGTGTCCTTTGCTGAATGGTCTCAATGTTTTATTGTTTTATTTCATGTGAATACTAGTTTACTAGATGAGTAACTTAGTATTTCAAGTAATGCAGTAATGCAGGAAGTGTGCATTTAGTTTCCATGCTTATTGTGTTTCCACAACTATGTTAGTGAGTAAATCTACTGAAATGGCCACCACACCATAACAGAGGACTGTGATGCGTAAGATGAGAATGCAGAGGTTAAATGACATAAGTCATGGCTGTAAAAAACAATGGCTATCTGTATGTCTTTGCCAAGCGCAAACCAGTACAGAATGCATCAATAAATTGTTGGGGAGGGTCATCCCTTTTTTTCCATATCATTTTGGAGGGTCATCAAAAATGTATTGCTGGTGAAGGGAGGGTCAGGTCTATTTTGACTTAAAGATCCCAAAGCTCCTCCGGTGGACTCTGAAATAAATAACGAACAGTCCCTTAGAAAACAAAAGTTGTTTCCAGCACGTCTACCACTTGATATTGCAATAACAAATATAATTTATATTTTAAAGTAATCCTGATAAAATCTATTTTTGGGTGACATTTTTGAAATAGTAGTTATATTTGTATGAGTGCACTCACAAACAATGTAGTGGATGAAATATAAAATATGTATCATTCTTTTATGGTTACACCACTTCCAGAGCAGGTCACAGGTCCAGTTGGTCCTACCTTTTGTAACAAAAAAAAAAAGTGCAAATCCTATTTTAAATGAAATAACATTTCCAATAACACAAAATATACATTTTAACAAAACTCTAGTTGACCCCAGCTGGGCCAAAGCATCAGTAATGTATTTACATATATGTTTTGCGTTTTTAAAACTAAATTGTCTTACACAAGTAACAACCTCATTTAAAGGATAACTCAGTTGTTACATAATATATGAATATAGAAACATTCATGTAAAAACAAACTGCATGGTTGAATTATTAAAAAATCATGTCAAAGACAAAAAATTAATAAAACATGCTCTGATTACAAAACTATTTGCACAATAAGATCAATCGACCAAAAAAAGGCTTGTATAAGTGAACTGTATGTTCAATTAAAAAAAGTATACATGACGAATACAATATCATTTAACCCATTTTGCTCTTTAAGGAGCATAGATCATTCATGAACTGTCTCCAGTTGGTTTGGTGTTGGGTGGTCTTCTCTTCTCTGTTGTTTCCTAGAGTTTGTTTTTTTTCTCATTAGAAATGCGGCTACTACTACTTTCATTGGATTTGGCATTACACAACTGAGACCCTCAGAAGGACGGTCTACCGAGCTGCTACCCTGTGTGCTCACTGAGGAAGCTGATGCAGTGCAGTTGGTGCTGCTAACGTTAGCCGGGCTATAGTGGCTTTATGTGTAACAGGGACAGAAACACTGTTGGTCACGCTTGTAGATGTAGATCCCGTAATAGATTCTGGTGTGGGTGGTGCAGATGGGGTTATGAGCCATTTCCTTATGTCCTGATGCTGAGTTGGTGACACTAATCTTGAAAACTGTGGTGAATGTATAGATATTTTGTGCTGAAGATGTGTGAAGTATCCATGTTTCACCAAAACAATACACTCAATATGATGTATATAGTATAACCTTCAATAGACAGTGCATTTGCTGCAGGGTGTGAAAACTGTACATGTAGGCAACTCTGCCACAGACATATGAAGCACACATCTTGGCCATGTAATACTTAAAATACATCCATCCATCCATCCATCTTCGTCCGCTTATCCGGTAACGGGTCGCGGGGGTAGCAGCTCCAGCAGGGGACCCCAAACTTCCCTTTCCCGAGCCACATTAACCAACTCCGACTGGGGGATCCCGAGGCGTTCCCAGGCCAGGTTGGAGATATAATCCCTCCACCTAGTCCTGGGTCTTCCCCGAGGCCTCCTCCCAGCTGGACGTGCCTGGAACACCTCCCTAGGGAGGCGCCCAGGGGGCATCCTTACCAGATGCCCGAACCACCTCAACTGGCTCCTTTCGACGCGAAGGAGCAGCGGCTCTACTCCGAGCTCCTCACGGATGACTGAGCTTCTCACCCTATCTCTAAGGGAGACGCCAGCCACCTTCCTGAGGAAACCCATTTCGGCCGCTTGTACCCTGGATCTCGTTCTTTCGGTCATGACCCAGCTTTCATGACCATAGGTGAGGGTAGGAACGAAAACTGACCGGTAGATCGAGAGCTTTGCCTTCTGGCTCAGCTCTCTTTTCGTCACAACGGTGCGATAAATTGAATGTAATACCGCACCCGCTGCGCCGATTCTCCGACCAATCTCCTGCTCCATTGTCCCCTCACTCGCAAACAAGACCCCAAGGTACTTGAACTCCTTCACTTGGGGTAAGGACTCATTCCCTACCTGGAGAAAGCACTCCATCGGTTTCCTGCTGAGAACCATGGCCTCCGATTTAGAGGTGCTGATCCTCATCCCAGCCGCTTCACACTCGGCTGCGAACCGATCCAGTGAGTGCTGAAGGTCACAGGCCGATGATGCCATCAGGACCACATCATCCGCAAAAAGCAGCGATGAGATCCCCAGCTCACCGAACTGCAACCCCTCTCCACCCCGACTACGCCTTGATATCCTGTCCATAAATACTACAAACAGGATTGGTGACAAAGCGCAGCCCTGGCGGAGGCCAACCCTCACCTGAAATGAGTCCGACTTACTGCCGAGAACCCGGACACAGCTCTCGCTTTGGTCGTACAGAGATTGGATGGCCCTGAGAAGGGACCCCCTCACCCCATACTCCCGCAGCACCTCCCACAGTATCTCCCGGGGGACCCGGTCATACGCCTTCTCCAGATCCACAAAACACATGTAGACCGGTTGGGCATACTCCCAGGCTCCCTCCAGGATCCTTGCAAGAGTAAAGACCTGGTCCGTTGTTCCACGACCAGGACGGAATCCGCATTGTTCCTCTTCAACCTGAGGTTCGACTATCGACCGAACCCTCCTTTCCAGCACCTTGGAGTAGACTTTACCGGGGAGGCTGAGAAGTGTAATACCCCTGTAATTGGCACACACCCTCTGGTCCCCCTTTTTGAAAAGGGGAACCACCACCCCGGTCTGCCACTCCTTAGGCACCGTCCCCGACTTCCACGCAATGTTGAAGAGGCGTGTCAACCAAGACAACCCCTCCACACCCAGAGCTTTAAGCATTTCTGGACGGATCTCATCAATCCCTGGGGCTTTGCCACTGTGGAGTTGTTTAACTACCTCAGCAACTTCCACCAGGGAAATTGACGACAATCCCCCATCATCCTCCAGCTCTGCCTCTACCATAGAGGGCGTATTAGTCGGATTTAGGAGTTCCTCAAAGTGCTCCTTCCACCGCCCTATTACCTCCTCAGTTGAGGTCAACAGCGTTCCATCCTTACTGTACACAGCTTGGATGTTTCCCCGCTTCCCCCTCCTGAGGTGGCGAACGGTTTTCCAGAAGCACCTTGGTGCCGACCGAAAGTCCTTCTCCATGTCTTCTCCGAACTTCTCCCACACCCGCTGCTTTGCCTCTTTCACGGCAGAGGCTGCAGCCCTTCGGGCCCTTCGGTACCTTGCAACTGCCTCCGGAGTCCCCTGGGATAACATATCCCAGAAAGACTCCTTCTTCAGTCGGACGGCTTCCCTGACCACCGGTGTCCACCACGGTGTTCGTGGGTTGCCGCCCCTTGAGGCACCTAAGACCCTAAGACCACAGCTCCCCGCCGCAGCTTCAGCAATGGAAACTTTGAACATTGTCCACTCGGGTTCAATGCCCCCAGCCTCCACAGGGATGCACGAAAAGCTCCGCCGGAGGTGTGAGTTGAAAGTCTGTCGGACAGGGGCCTCCTCCAGACGTTCCCAGTTCACCCGCACTACCCGTTTGGGTTTACCAGGTCTGTCCAGAGTCTTCCCCCACCCTCTGACCCAACTCACCACCAGATGGTGATCAGTTGACAGCTCTGCCCCTCTCTTCACCCGAGTGTCCAAAACATACGGCCTCAGATCAGATGAAACGATTATAAAATCGATCATTGACCTTTGGCCTAGGGTGCTCTGGTACCAAGTACACTTATGAGCATCCCTATGTTCGAACATGGTGTTCGTTATAGACAATCCATGACTAGCACAGAAGTCCAACAACAAACAACCACTCTGGTTTAGATCAGGGAGGCCGTTCCTCCCAATCACGCCTCTCCATGTGTCTCCATCATTGCCCACGTGCGCGTTGAAGTCCCCCAGCAGAACTATGGAGTCCCCCACTGGAGCCCCATGCAGGACTCCATTCAAGGTCTCCAAGAAGGCCGAATACTCCGAGCTCTTGTTTGGTGCATACGCACAAACAATAGTCAGAGTTTTCCCCCCCACAACCCGCAGGCGTAGGGAGGCGACCCTCTCGTCCACCGGGGTAAACTCCAACGTAGCGGCGCTCAGCCGGGGGCTTGTGAGTATCCCCACACCCGCCCGGCGCCTCACACCCTGGGCAACTCCGGAGAAGAAAAGAGTCCAACCCCTATCCAGGAGTATGGTTCCAGAACCGAGACTGTGCGTAGAGGTAAGCCCCACCAGATCCAACTGGTAGCGCTCCACCTCCCGCACAAGTTCCGGTTCCTTCCCCCACAGAGAGGTGACGTTCCACGTCCCCAGAGCCAGCGTCTGCTGCCCGGGTCTGGTCCGTCGAGGCCCCTGACCTTCACTGCCACCCATGTGGCAGCGCACCCGACCCCAGCGGTTCCTCCCACAGGTGGTGGGCCCATGGGTTGGAGAGAGAGGTGCCACGTAGCTTTTTCGGGCTGTGCCCGACCGGGCTCCGTGGCAAACCCGGCCACCAGGCGCTCGCTGACGGGCCCTCCATCTGGGCCTGGCTCCAGACGGGGGCCCCGGGCTTCCTCCGGGCAGGGTCACATCATCTCTACCTCGTTTTTTCATAGGGTTTTTGAACCATTCTTTGTCTGGCCCCTCACCTGAGACCACTTTGCCTTGGGAGACCCTACCAGGAGCACAAAGCTCCAGGCAACACAGCCCTCAGGTTCATAGGGACACACAAACCTCTCCACCACGATAAGGTGATGGTTCCCGGAGAAGTACTTACTTAAAATACATCACATAATATTTTGTTGTTGGATTTTTGAAGGAAATCCACAGCAGAAATGTCCTTTACTGTACCTTAAGGAGCTATCAGCAGGTTGAAGCTTTCAGCTCAACATCTACTGGATGAGATGGTCTCAGATGAATCCTCATGACTGATGATTTGTTTCCCCTAGCGCCACCATGAGATTAACATTTGTAGTTTGATTGAAATGTTTCAACAACTATTGAATGGATTGTCTCCCTCGGGTTGAATTATAATAACCTTGGTGATCCTCTGGCTTTGATCTAGCGCCATCACCAGGGCTAAACTTTAATTCAAATACTTTGTTTTATAACACCTGCAGAACTAATGACCTTACCATCAGCCTTAGCTGTATGTTTGTGTTTTGTGATAATTAGCAAAAGTTAGCAAACACTCACACACTGAGTTAGGATTGTGAACCAGCACCATTGTGCCTAAGAACAGCCTCACAGAACTGCTAACACCTCTTTTTGTCAAGAGTTGTCAAGTCTACGGCGCCTCGTCCTGTTAAGGCCCTGACACACCAACCCGACGGCCGACCGTCGGCAGAAAAGGCAGTCAGACTCATCAGTCGGCTCCCTGAGGTCAAAAAAGTGCCTCGGAACACACCGAAGCGACGCTGACTTGAGCGTACGTTCTGCACGTGCGTGAGGCGTAATATGTCTCCATAACAGCAGGCGGCGCAAATCTGTATGTCGCCCAAAAAATGAAATCCAGAAATGACGGAACATCTCTCTAGACCTAGTAAACACAGAGCACGCTATCGCCAGTCATTGTTTTAATCAGAGAGTGTTGATGGTAGTCATGGATCTCACAGCGACAGGCTCAAGGAGCTTTCTTGAATTTGTGGTGGGAACTGGAGATAGACGAGCCAGATGATTTCAAATATTTGGTATCCTACTTTTGTTGCAAACATGCATGTTGTTGTTTTTTCTGATGCTACTGTATTTCTAACCAGATAAACAGATCAGCATTTGGTATTCACTTTTGTTATTTTTCTTGTTTTCAGTTCCCAGACACAGCGCATGAGCGGCAGCAGGTATCCAGTGGATTCATGTCTCAGAGGAACGTCCCAAATTGCCTGGGTGCTCTGGATGGGAAACACGTAAACATTGGCCCCCCCACCAGTAGGGTTGGGTACCGAAACGCAGTGCCAAGAGGGCACCGGTTCCGACCTAAACAGTAGTAACGAGTCCGAATAAGAACGAAAATTTTGGTGCCTTATTTCAGTGTCTGACTTTATACTACACTCAACAGCAGGTAATGTTACCTACCTTTAGCTAGCAGCTGGATTAAACACGGTTAAAATGCTGACAGCTAACCTTAAACAGTGTAAAGTGTGACTGTATTTCAACACTGGGACGCAACAGTCTGCTCTGCAGCGCAGCAGATGCCGATGTCGGAAAAACACAGACGGTGCGTTCACTGAAACTGGTAACCTACAGCCTCGCGGTGCATTCAAAGTCATCATGGCCAACCACTTCCGTGTCTTGCTAACCACCATCAACAAATTGCTCTTCCTATATCTGTATTTAATGGCTGTGGCTTTGGTCTTTACTGTGAGGAACGTTGTGGCAAATGTACTTGAAATATATAAATACACTTACTTTTCAACACATGTTGAAAATAATAATACTTTTCATTCGAAAAACTTGCAAACCAGGTTGAACGCCTAATGAGCAGACCCATTCCTGGAGAATCAACGCTGAAAACTGTAAAAAAAAAAAAAAAATCTGTTTACTACCATGCAGTCAACTAAACTCTAAGATCTCTGTCACTCTCTGCTTCGTCTTCTAACACCGTTTTCTCATATGATCTCTGGACAATGTCCTTGCAGAATCAGGTCCGGACATTGTCTGGGGTTCGCCTTTCTCACATGTAGCACCCAACAGGAGATCTATGTCAGAAGCATTCACTTCCTGGAAATCCTCCGTTTGGTTTAGGCAAGGGGCGGCGCAGGGGGCGGCAGTAGAGCGGGCAGGAGGCAGGACATAATGCAGATTACTCTTCTTTGAATATTCAACCATTCCCGAATCTCGTCATCTCTCCAGTAAGACATTTTCGTTGGCGTTTCCGTGTAGATCACCCTCACTCTTCTTCTTCTTCTTCTTCACCCTTGGATGTTTGTTTTCTTCCGGTTTGGCGCCAGCGGCATGATAGAAACGTCATCAACACGACAAGTTGCTCGCTGTGAATTCTCTAGACAGTGACCTGCTCTGTTCACACATGGGCTCAGTCGGACATTACTCAGACTTTGTACTCGGGAGCTGGCGGGGTAAAGACCGTTTAATGTCCGCTCCAACTGATTCAGACATTTGCGTTCTCACATACAGCTGCTCCAGGTGATGTTAGAGAAGTTCAGGGTTGCAGTGCATGTGAGAAAGGGACTTGAGTCTCTTTTTCTTCTTCCTCTCCCACGAGATCCTCCTTTTCCTCTCTTCAATTTGTCTCCACCTCTCTCACAGAGGGAGTTTTGCTAGCTATGATAGGAACATCAGGGCTTATTTCCTCTTGTACACGCAGCACTATTAAGGATAGGCATCCGCTTATGAATAAACAACAACAACAACAAATACATGGGAGGAGAAAACCAGAAAGAATAGAGAAAACAACACAGACATTGGGTGAGGAGCATAATAATTCTGTGATTTATCCTCACTGAACTACCACAGTCATAGCATAATTAAACATGAAAAGCTAAATTTATCGTGGTGCGCTCAGCCTCATTAATTTAAAGCTGAGACGTTCAGAGAGGAGGCCTTTCCTAATCCACCCACTGTTTCTCTTGTTTTCCTCTGCCATCCCTCCATCCCCTCCCATTACGGAGCATTAAAATGTATATTACCCTCAGAGCTCCATCATCATAAACCACAGGGCCTGCAGAGGGGGACAGAAGGGAGGGGTGAGGAAAGCTGGATGAAATCCTCGGAGGGAGAAAGAGGGAGAGGGAAAACATAAGAAAGAGGGAGGGTTAGTTAGGCGCATTAAGGATAAGAAAGGCTCTCATTAAGATGAAGCTGTCTTGGTCCCATGTCCTGCATGATAGCCACCTATTTGTTGCCTAATAGCTCCAGCCACTGCAAACTTGTGAGATCCATCTCCTATAATGAGAAGTAGCAGGGGTGACGCATCTCCCACCCAGAATGCCGAGTACCTCTGCGTCATGAACAATCACCCCAACATCCACTAATTGGCCGCTGTGTATTTTTCTTCTCTCTTCCCTTCTCCATGTCTCCTTCCGTTTTGCAACCTTTTCACCCGCAGACAAACAAACTTGTCACCGGTTTGATTTGTTTATGAGTTCTATTTGTTATACTCGCTTCCTTAAACTGTAAATCAAGGGAGCAGTGTAGCATGGGGAGCTAATAACCCGCCTTGTACATCTGCCTTCATAAATTATGCAGTAAGCCACGCTGCAGCTTGTTGTCTGTCAGGCAGGCTGCTCCGGTACTGTCAGCGCCCACCACATTGCTAAAAGTTGGGAAAATGATTCTCAGAGCAGCTCGGAACCTTGATCGGAGTGAAGGGTGGGTGGAACTGTCAGTAGTCACTTTTTAACTCTTAAAAGAAGTTCATCCAAACTGGCAATTAAAAAACTTCCGACTAATGAGCAACTGTGTGCAATTTGCCTCCTTGAATCCGTGATCGCTCAAATTGAAATGTCTTGGTTTTGGGCATGGAACAAAAGAAAAGCAAAGCACAGAAATCTGACTGCTTCTGCAATGCCAATTAGGTAAGAAAAAAGCTTGTGTTAGCATTCTGTTACAACAAAGCAGAAAGATATGTGATGTTATATCTTTAGCTGCCATCCTGCCAAAAAGCAAAACTTACTCACAAGAAAGTATAAATAAAAAAGGAATTACCGATATTTAAGTTGTTAATAAATCATTAACTACCAAAGCTAACTAACTAATAAAACCAAGAACAATTAAACTATTTAACTACTCAGACACTGAAATCGTCACCAATGAAAAGGTAACTCCCTGCTGAGTTCAGTGATACCTCACACAAGACTCTACGTCATACAGTTCATTAGCTGTGAAAGGGGGTGTGTCTAAAGCATAGGGGGTGGGCCAAACCATGACCAATGAAAACGGAACTCTGTTGAGTTCAATGATACCTCACACAATAGTCTACATCAAACGGGTCATCAGTTATAAAAGGGGGCGTGGTTAAAGCATAGGGGGCAGGTCAAACCATCTCCAATTAAAAAGGAACTCTCTGCTGAGTTCAATGATACCTCACAAAAGACTCTACCTTAGATGGGTCAGCATTTATGAAAGGGGCGTGGCTTAAGCATAGGGGGCATGCCAAACCATGACCAATGAAGAAGGAACTCTCTGCTGAGTTCAATGAGACCTCACACAAGACTATACTTTAAACGGTTCAAATGTTATGAAAGTGGGCATGATTAAAGTATAGAGGGCGGCTCAGTATCACATGTAGACCACACATTCTAAGTTTCATGTAAATCGGATGATGTTTGTCATATAAGGCTGATTTCCTGTTGCCAGCAGGGGGCGCTATGACCAAAAGTCAATATTGACCTGTATATGTCCTCAGGCCTGGACTCGTGTTGATTGTGGGAAATTTCAAGCAGATATGACAATGTACACTTTAGTTACAGCCACTTTCTCGTTCACACTCAAAATGGCCGCCACGCCCACACCGTTTGATGAAAAGTTTTTCTTTTAATAACATTTCATCTGTAAGGTGTTGAGATGGTACAGACCAAATTTGAAGTCCATCGGATAAAATCTCTAGGAGGAGTTCGTTAAATATAGCACCTTGACTTTTAGGCCTACTTCCTGTTGCCACTAGGGGGCTCTATGAGTTTGAGTCAATTCTGTCTGGTAACTGTCCTCAGAGTTAGAGTCTTATGACTCATGAAAGGTTTTGAGCCAATTGGACAATGTACACTTGAGTTACACCCACTTCCTGTTTCAATGGCGAAACGCACAAAATGGCCGCCCCACCACGGCCATGCCCTGTGATGAAAAGTTTTTCTTTTAATAATTTTTCATCTTTAAGGTCTTATGATGGCACAGACCAAATTTAAAGTTGATCGGATGAAATCACACTAATTTCGAACTTTCATTTCAAAATGGCGGACTTCCTGTTGGGTTTAGGGTATTGCTCCAATGAAGCTTTTTTGTACATCTTGACATGCTACATATGTCTACCAAGTTTCGTGAGTCTACATTAAACGTACTGCAGGGGTTCATTTTTTTTAATTTTATAGTGGGCGCTAGCGAGCCATTTCTGTGCACCTATTCCCGAAACCCTAAAAATACGTACATTTTCACTAGGCTTGATGCGACCGCCAATTTTGGTGAGTTTTTGAATATGTTAAGCCCCTCAAAAAGGCAATTCATTTGCCGAGAAAAAAAGAATAATAATTCCTTCAGTTTCAATAGGGTCTTCGCCGCTGTTGGTGCTCGGGCCCTAATTAAAGCTGCAAGCAGCGATGATTGGTTCAAAAAATGCAACTAAATTCAAAATGGCTGGCTTCCTGTTGGGTTTAGGGTATGGCTCCAAGAGGCTTTGTTGCAAGTCTGGACATGTTGCATATGCATACCAAATTTCATACATCTAGGTCAAACGCACTGCAGGAGCTAATTCTTTAAACTTTTGTTGGGGGGAGCTTTTTGGAATTATTTTTAACTGAAATATTTTGTTGTTATTACAGAGGGAAAGTACCGGAAAAAGGTACCGTTTGTTTCTGGCATCGAATTTCAGGTAGAGGTATCGGTACTGGTAAAAATGTGAACGGTATCCAACACTACTCGCCACTTTTAAATCGTTTGTGTGGCATTTTGGATTCCCGGTGGAAACGCCCTAGTTATTAGGTCTGAAGAGTTGAGTTATACAGGAGAGAAGCCTGTCATTTGAGTTTGTGGCAAAACCTTTTACAGTGCTCGTTTTTCATTTTGTGACAGAACAAATAATTGATGACCTAATACAGACCCATGTGGGACTCCACAGTTTTTCATACTATTCAGACATATTCAGACATGTTGATTTGTAGTCACCTATCTGCACAAATTGTTGCCGGTTTCCTACAAAGCTTTTCAACCAGATCAACACAACCCCTCTGATCTTTCCATTTTATTTAATATGTCATGGTCTATGGTTTCAAATGCTTTTAAATCTATAAATACTCTCTCTCTGCATATTTTTCATTAGCTGTACAACTTATTTATTGTAATAACTCCATTAATGCCATATGTTGATCTGTTTGTTCTGAATCCATACTGACTGTCCGTCAACAATGTATGCTTCTCAATAAAATTATTCAACCTTCCCATATAGAGTTTCTCCAATATCTTAGAGAACTGAGATCACTTAAGCTGTTTTCAGTTTGAATGAACAGTTACACATGTAAGTTATTAATATATTCCATATGCCCTTAATATTGTTTTTGTTATAATATTCCTTATTGCATATCCTAATATTATTCAACTAATTCTTGCATCTTTTATATACATTGTTCTGCCTCTAGTTCAAATCTTATGAATTCTCCATACAATCTTTATCCTCTTATCCAAAAACTGGCAAATGGTCACTAATGTCATTCATTAGTAATCAACTCGTCTACATTGTTTTTCATATTTTCTTTTAAATATATTGTCTATTAAAGTAAAATAAAATTGTGCTTGGCTTAGGTAGGACATTTTATTTAATATTTTATTTTACAAGAATTGTTAAATTACTTAACTTGTTTAGTGGACTAAATATATAATACATATTAGACAAATGATTATTTTATGTTTATACAGTATTTTATAAGACTTAAAACTAGTGCTGTCAGTTAAACGCCTTATTAATGGCGTTAACGCAAACCCATTTTAATGGCGTCAATTTTTTTATCGCAAGATTAACGTTCTTTTTGGCCTAGCAAATTTTTTTCGGTAACAATTTATAATAACCATCATTAATAGATGGTAAATTGATAGTAAATTAATCTTCAGTTTATTGTCATTTAACTGTTAGCAAACAGCCATTTTACTGTTAACAAACAATAAAATTATATTTAATAATGTTTACTAATTATTAGTAGTGCTGTTAATTAACAGTTTATTGTTACACACATTATATCCCTCATATACTATATGAGGTATGTGGTAATGATTAAAAAATGTTTGTAAACCTTTAAAAAAACATTTTTAAAACATCTATAAACATTACATAGATATATGGACCAGGTATTCCCAACACTTTAAGGGTTACTAGGTTTGTAAACCGTCTATAAACAGTGTCTGGATGGTTATAAAGTTGCAACAGATGACTATAATACCTTGTTAAGTAGTTAATAAATACTAATGCTAATACAGCACCGGTGCCTTAACCGTTATCTACCGGACCGAATAGCAACGCGGATTTCGGTGCCTTATTTAGGTGCCACTTAAATGCCTGCGCTTCTCTCTGATGCTCCGAAAACACGTTAGAGGAAACCGAAACATCGCCGCACGGGACGCTAGTCAACACTACACTTAGCAGCAGCTAACCTTAACCTACTGTTAGCTAGCAGCTGGAGTAAACACGGTTAAAATGCTGACAGCTAAACGGTGTAAAGTGTGACTGTATTTCACTGTAGAGGATTCTAACACCAGACTGTAGCTGCCGTTGTCTGAAAAACACAGACTCAGCCTCGCCTCGCGATCCTCGTGGTGCATTCAAAGTTATTGTAAAATACGCTTTTCCCATCCAGTGGTTGTTTTCGCTGTTTTGTGCTCCTTTTTTTTTTTTTTTTGATTTTTGAACATACAGCACCGTTTTAAAAGTATCGTTGTATCAGGTTGCTAAGAGCATTAAAATGATAATCAAGGGACATTTAGAATAGAGAAAAATGTGCGATCAACTGCGATTAATTGCGAGTTAACTATGACATTAATGCGATTAATCGCATTAATGTCATAAAATAAATATTTTAATCGTTTGACAGCACTACTTAAAACATGTCTATATAGGGACCTTTAAGCAGGTGGAATAAAAAAAAGAAATCAGTAGGTATTGCACTGTGCATCTTCCTACAATATCATCTCTATTGTTCCGCCTAACAGTGATTGTTGTGCTGAGCTGGTCCAGTCCTCCCACCGATTAGCCCTGACCACAGTCAAGATGTACAGTTATTGCCATGGCTGTCTGGGGTTCCTCTATGGGCAGTTTCATTAGATAGACTCATATTAGGCCCCTGAGACTCTCAGGCCAAATAACTCCAATCTACCCCCCTCCCTCCTGCAGCACATCACCCTCACATTCGCAGTTAGAAGGAAAAGTGCATCACACCTCATCTTTCTCTTATCAAATAAAAACCCATCATTAAAATAAAAAAAAACATTTCATTGTTTCTATCTAAATTTGGCGAGGTGTTTGATTTCTTTCATTCATGATAACTATATGTTATTTAAAATGAGAGCAAACGATTAGAATTTTTAATTCATTCACAATGGTCCATCCATGATCCAAAATGTATTAGGAGCATTCGTTTACAAGTAATGCATATGTGGTTTTATCACAATTTAATATCATTTCATGTTACATTACATTTATTTAGCTGAGGCGTTTATCCAAAGACTAACAATAAATGCATTCAACCATGTGAACACACCCAAAAAGTATGTATATCAACCTCATCAAATATTTCAGACTAATTTAGTGTTTTATGATGCACAGCGTAAATTCCTTCAGGAAGACTTCTAAACTTAATCAATTTTCTAACAGCTGTTAGAGGCGTTCACTTTTCTTTTAACCAATCAGAAGCGGTCATGAATTTCATGAGCCAATCACAGCATGACATCCCTGTTTTAAACATGTCTTCTCTCTGCTGCTCAGTTGTCATTTCAGGCAAAGAGCACAACCCTCCTCTTCCCCTTCCACCTCCAGTCTTCATCACGCATGGCTCCCTGGGTCCTCTTCCGACAGACCGCTCCTCGGTCCAGTCTTCGGGCTCCCTCACACCACCACCAGTGTCTAGACTCCATCGGGGGAATATCTTTTTGTTTTTCTGCCCCTTTAAAACATCATTTCATAACGATGGAGTCTAAGCTCCAAAGACTGTACATTTCATATTATGCATATGTACAATAAATCTTTGCATATCTGCAACGAAGTCTCTCCTGATTGAAATAATGTTCTGTGGTCTATTTACACACGTGGCTACATACACCCAGTGGCCACTTTAAGGTGCACCTGTACAATGTAACAACTGTGTCATAAATGTGTTTTAATCTTAAGTAATTTATTCATTCTGCAATGTTTTTTAACCAAACAAATAAATTACATTTGACAGCTGCCATCTAGCTACCCTATATTAAATCAACAACCGACAGTGTCTAATATCATATGAGCATTTTAAGTGGTGCATTCTCTTTTGAAAGCCATGTACAGTTGTCTATCATATTTGGCATCAAGGGTTTACTTCTACACTGTAAAACTGATGTTCTGATGACTCAAGCTTGTTGTACACGTTCACATCTTTATTTCCTGATTGCCTGACACAGAGCCGACACAGGGAACACGCTGCCAGCGGAAAGCACAAAGCAATGTGTCCAAAACCAGCTCGGCTCTAACCGAGCCTTCGGCCAGTTTGTTTCATCATCGCCCTCCCACTCCTTTGTTTTCCTCTCTCGGCCTCTGCTCTCCAGCAGCGATGGACAGTCTGTCCGCTTTGAAGTCTTCATTAGTGCTGCTGGCCTGCCAAGCAGCAGAAGGGACAAATGGCTATTTAAGATCCTGCACCCCTCTCCCGCCTCCCACGTCCACCTCCCTCCTCCTCCTCCACCCAAAACTTCTCCTTTTGCTCCAACCGCTCTTAACTCCCTATTCCTTCCTCTTCCCCTTCAACCTTCCTGCTGTTTTGCTCCTTATACCTCCTCCTCCTCCTCCTCCTCCTTCTTCTTTCTCCATGTGGCTGCCCTCCTCCTCCTTCTTTCTCCATGTGGCTGCCGACCATCCAGCCTTTCTGCTCCTGCTGTGATGGGGATCAGCGGGATTGTGCTCAGCAGAACATCGTGCTGTTCTGACCAGTCAGGCATGTGGGAAACCACACTGAACAAAGAATCAAATATCATAACACAAGTACTAATATAAGAGCTAAAAGTAAAAAAAGTTAAAGAAAAAGTATACCCTTTGAACATGTGCATGCATACAGTGTCCAAAAGGGAGATTTTTGGAAGTGACATGTAGAAAAGATGTAGTGTGTGTGTGTGTGTGTGTGTGTGTGTGTGTGTGTGTGTGTGTGTGTGTGTGTGTGTGTGTGTGTGTGTGTGTGCGCGCGCCATTTGGTCTCCATAGTGCCCAGCAGTAGGGGCTCCTGGATAAACACACACCTGGAGATCTGGGAGGCCCTTGAACAGCTCAGTGAAAGTGAATGTCACACTGAGAGACATGGCTCTCAGTGCGACACTCGCATACTATTTTTTGTCCAAGGAATTTTACTTTATACTGTTGTATAGAGGCTTCACAGTTGCTTCTTAAATATGGACAAGTGTTGGGAAGTCCTTTGGTTTGTGGTCACATAAACAGAGCATACATTCACATCTGTTGAATTGAAGTGGGCCCTTTGTATTTCTAAAAGGTGTATTATATTAGATTTAGCTTTCCCTTTATAGTCTAAATGTCCCCCTCTCAGTGGAGACCTGTCTCTTTCCATCTATATCCACTGGGGCTTCTTCCTCCCCCACCCTCTCCTCTCCAGCCTTCCATCCTTTTTCATCAAAGGCGATACACGTCGTCCATGGTTTCCACCACCGCCAACACCTCCATCCCCCACCTGTGCTGTGCAATAAGTAATGCGATCGTGTTAACCCCCACAGTGTGCGTCTACGTGGGTGAGTCATGCTGGGTTCATGTCATCGCCACCCCCTCCCCCCCCCTTCTGTCTGCCTGCAGGCCAGCGCTGCCCTTTGCACCGCAGGTGAGCTGTCACTGCCTATCTGAGCTGCCTGACACTCTGGCCTGCCAAGAATACACTCAACTCCACTGTTTGCAACTGATACACACACACACACACACACACACACACACACACACACACACACACACACACACACACACACACACACACACACACACACACACACACACACACACACACACACACACACCTACCTGCCTGTACTAATAAAATGCACATATTACGGCCCAGATCCATATGGGGGATTTCATTTTAAAGAGTTTTCTTTCTTCAGTTTCCGAAGATAGATAGATAGATAGATAGATAGATAGATAGATAGATAGATAGATAGATAGATAGATAGATAGATGAATTATATTTTGTGCAAATGTTTCTAAATCTATATAGCAATAACCAGTCAAAAGTGTGCTATTCAGTAACAAGGAGAATTCCGGTGGATTCCAACCCGTAGCTCTGTTTTTAAATTTAGAGTGCTGTCAGTAGTGAGAAAAATTAAAACAATCGTTGTTGCCTACACCATGTTATCCTCCTGCTAGCATTAGCACCCAACAGGCTGAAACAGGGCAGGTTTTGAACTTGTCTTTAGCCTCTTAACATATTCGAAATGTCATTAAAAGTGCCTACCCATGTGAAGTGATTCCTTCTGAGTGAACACAGTGAATCTGACTGCAGTAGATGTGAAAGAAATGCATAAAATTTGTGCTGTTTCAGCTCTGTTTAGTTCCAGTGTTGATACTGCCGTCTACAAACTACAAGACTGAAAAGCAAACATATTTTCCAAAATAGGCATATGCTTATTTTTTTAAAAGTAAGTGCTGTAGTACAACAAGCAGGAGACAAGTTATAATTGAGGTAAGTTTGGAGACACTAGCTTATTTAATCATTAAATTAATAGCCTACATATTTTTGTTTTATCTCTTTTCTGTGTTGTAATTTGTAGACGGTCCCTAAGCACTCTTAACTGCCATCTCAACACCGGAAGTAAACAGAGCTGAATTAGCAGAACTTTTCTGCGACAGAATGTTGCGTGGTTATGACACAATTGTTAGCTTACCTTTCCAAAAATGTCTGCTACGGGGCCATAATGTGAGATACAAGGTAATGGAGCCTTGTATACATTGTTGTGTTTCTTTATTTGTCTATTGTTTAGTTCTAGAGTCTTTAAACGCTTCAGATGTAAAGTTATTCGCTGTCAAAGTGATGCCAAAATGAATGGGAGTCAATGGGATGCTAGCGGGAGGTGATGGCTTGTTAGCCTTAGAATCTCCCTATAGGAGGTACGCTTTCCGGATGCTCGCTTACCCCCTTGCACATACCAAGGTGGTTGCTATGGAACACAGGTAATGTTAGCCTACACTAGCAGCTAGCACAGGCTATTTCTTTTGCTAAGGCTAAAGAGTTAGTTCGGATTCACCAAAGTCACACAATATCACAAACTAACTAACTGAACTTCCGTGGTCTGCGAGGTAGAATGAAAAAAATAGTGTACACTTAAAGGGATACTCTTCCGGTTTTAAACCAACTCTGTGTCCTGGCAGTGCGTGCAGACGAACGGCTTCCCTTAGTGGCACCAGCTGTCAGTTTGTTAGTATCACCTTTTATTTTTTTCTGACGTGGAGTGATATTTATTGTGCAAAGGATCACATGTCATCGCCATGGAACGTGGTTATTATAGCACGACTATCAAATTGCTTGATTTCACTACCTGTGTTATATACTGGAAAGACCTTGAGTCATCACTTTTCTAAGCAGTAAAATATTACATGTTTTGGCTTTCATTTTATAGTACATACAGTAGTTGTTTCAGTTATTGCACATAACAGTGTAAACTCATCTTCTCTATATACTAAGTTATTGTGATATATCCTATTATTATTTACTGTTGCAACATCGCGATTTGGTAATCATTACATTTCACTGTTAACTGAAAGACCCCCAGTGTTACAATGCAGCTCTGCTGCAGAGAAACCTCACTCCAACCTAACACCTTGTGACTGAATGAAAGGCCTTCAGATGCACACAAGAGACAATCCCCAGGATGTTTTCCTTGTAGCACTGAGCTGAAATGCCTCCTACTGTATAATCAAGACGAAAGCAAGAGTCCAACCTTCAAAGAGCAAAGCGATCACAGCTCCCCTTAAGGCCTGTTATGGCTATAGGTCAGCAGTCCAGCTCACTTCCCGACAACAGCAAATACATGGCTTCATTTTGTTGACTGAGAGGTCTGTGTGTGTTGTGTGTTGTGTGTGTGTGTGTTGTGTTTGTGTGAGAGAGAGGTTGGGGGGAAGGGGGTGAGAGAGAAATCCAGAGAAAAGAAGAGAAAACAAACCCAGGTGCTGATCCTGACTGTGACTGACCTTTCCCTCCCAGTTAGTGTTTGCTATCTCTACGTGTAATTATGTACATTGAATCCACACAGTAATTATAAGGTTGCATCAGAGCCCACCCTGAGGACATTAGCTATATGCTATAGTGTTATTACAGTTAACTTTAACTTTACATCGTGGCCATAAAAATGTGTCCTTTAAAGGGGTGATAGAATGCAAAACCGATTTTACCTTGTCATAGGTGAATAACAACAGTTTAGTGGGTAAATAGGACATACATAGAACCTCAAAATCCCATTGACACCCCTTTCCTCTGCAAATCTCACAATTTGAAACTGCCTCTGAAAACGGGCGAATCTCAACTCCTCCTTTTTTGGCTCTAGACTCTATCTTTGTCACGCCCAAACATTTACATAGGCTACACCACTCATCTGAGATCAGGTAGTCTTCTCAGAAATCGCGCAGATCTCAGAAATTGTATACATTGTTCATCTGCTATTTTACCACTAAATTCACTTCTGAGACTTTTTTTATGCAAGAAATCAACTATGTAGAGGTCAAATATGTGCCGTTTTATGAAAATGTATGTCCAGTTGCAAATTTTGTCTGACTGTGTGTCGGAGTTCAGCGGCCGGTGCTGCCTGTGTTGCTGCCTCGCCGCCCGGCCTGCCCTCCTTCACAGACCCCGGCCTGCTGTGAGGTAGATGGAGCTCCGTCACGGCTGGCAGCCCACGGCACTCCATACCTGCGCAAAGTCACTGTTTTTTGGGTTAATGGACTACCAAACGCCGCTGCCCTGACAGAGCTCCAGGGCCTGCAGCTCTCCAGCTTCCTGCTAAATGGCCGGTGTGTGTGAGTGAGAGTGCGGAGACCTCTGAAATTCACGAAAATGCAAATGCAAAAATTGAAATTGGACACCATTGTTAGCTTTATAAGACCATGGGGTAGATGTTATAAGTGCCGTGACGTAATTCAAACTGTAAATATACTCTAGTTATGCCAAAAGTGAAGCTAACTAGCTGCGATCTGTACACATAGGATTGAAGGGACACTAGCAGCTAACGAAACCCCTAATGTTCACAAAAAGGCATTCAATTTAAATCGGACACCATTGATAGCTTTATAAGACCTTGGAGTAGCTGTAATATAAGTGGCGTGACGAAATTCAAACTGTAAATATACTTTAGTTATGCCGGCAGCCAGCAGAGCCCCGGTAGTCCAGTAACCGAGGAAACGGTGACTTTCACTGGGTATGGAGGTTGCCGCTTTCTCGTCAGACTGTGTGGAGCTCCTAAAGTCCGACACGTCTTACCAAATTTGCAGTGAGCCATCAATTTTGTAAAACGGCCCATATTTGAGCTTTATATAGTTGATTTCTCGCATAAAAAAGTCTCAGAAGTTAATTTAATAACGAAATAGCAGACAAACAATGTAGCTTTAACTTTGCAGTGTATGAAATATGAGATCTGCGGTCTAGTCTCTAATGTATGTGTATGTGGTTCGCTCAAACCAATCAGCGCGCAGCTCATCTAAGTATTCATGAGCATACCATATTTGGAAGAAAAGCTCTTGTTCCAAATAGGGCCATATTCACAGAGTAGTTAAGGACCCATAAAATAGCATTCGGGCAATTTTCAGCCCAACCAATGTTACATACTATATAATATTAGGAGACCTTAAGGAACAGTGTGAAATACGCTATATAATCATTCTATCACCCCTTTAAAGCCAAATGGATACATCTCAAAGTGCACGGGGTATATTAAGGTAACCATTAGCAACAATACCAACACATTGTTTGTCATTGCCTTCCAAAACTATTCTCTGATCTTGTGCCCCTATTAGCTGAACAATATGTCAGTGCCCTCCATAAGGCACATAACATGGTTAATGTTTGGTTATGTTCAGAAACAAAAGTACTTGGCTTAGGTTAGAGAAAGTCTTCAGTTGCCATTAAAAGAAGAGAGAAGAAGAAAGGATGTGACCTATTGGTGCTGACAGCCTCAACAACATGGATAACGATGAAATTGATCTTTTGTTGTGCCAAAACAAGAGGTGGGGCCACTTCATTGATGCTATTGGATAAACACATCTGTGCACTTATGGTGCGTTCCAGTTGAACTGGAAAGTCTGAATATATAAGGTCAGAATTTTCAACTGAAAAGCTCCCTCTTATTTGTGTGTCATTAAATCTGTTGTACACACAGTGTCAATCAATCAGACTTTATGTATATAGCACTTTTTGTATACAACCCCCCCCCCCCCACACACACACACACACACACACACACACACACACACACACACACACACACACACAATATCCCACCCCCCAGCCCCATTCATCCACCCACCCCTAAATTGACAAAGATCAATTCATTAAAAACAGGAACCAAGCTGAGGAAACGCCACCATAAGTGAGGAAACACCAGACGCAAGACACTTAAAACCAAAAGATACAAAATAAATAAAAGCTCTAAAAGTGGCTTATAAGTACATAAACTGTTGTTGGAGACGGTTTGGATTTAAAAAAAAAAAAATCCATAAAATACAGATACATAAGTAGAATAAAAAACTATTAAAGACTAAAAAGGTAGGTTTTAAGTACTGTTTATCTTCTATCTGTAGACATGTTGCTACGCTGTTTGCACACCATGCGTTTTTATCAACTGGTATCGCCAACGAGGGCTAACCTGTCTCAGAGTCCCCTCACCCTGTTAAATATAATGGTGTTTGACTTGATGATGGAACACTCTTAACTTGGGTGTGGTGTAGGGATGTCCCAATCAGCATTTTGGTCCCCGATCCCGATCCGATTTTTCAAATATTGCATATCTACTGATCCAATACTTGTATTTTCCCAGATTAAATAGAGCTGCACACCTTTTTGTTTACCAAAGTAACTAAAAGATGTCTTCAGCTGAATACATTGTGTGCAGCTATTATTTTTGTAAAACTCACTCATATAAAATCAACTTCTATTTAGAATGGTGTAGAATCTACTGATGTAAATCATCGGAGTGAGTTGATCGGGGTAACTGCTCCGTTAAAAAATGCCCATACGGGTTCCGACAACAGAACCCTAGTGTGATGTCTTTCCCAGTTCCGAGCTCCGTCTCCCGGGGTAAATGGAACGTAGCTTTAGCCTGATAATCAGATTGAATTGTTGTTTCACTTCACTAATCCAGCCTGACATCTGGTGTCATTCAACCAGAACCAAAATATTAAATTAAAAACAAAATGACATCCATGTCGAGACAAAGGAATTGAACAGCATACTGTAGAGCATGGTGATGTTCCAAGGCCGGATTCATAGTCATTCGCAAGATTACAAAAATGTCGTATGTACAAAATGACTAATGTCACTTTGAATGAGTTTTTCTTCCTAAAGCAACCAGTGCTAACTATTGGAGCCGAGTGTGTTGTATCAATCATTCAGATGCAGATGACGTATACCTGATATTGGCCCTATGTATGTGTCTAAGTTTGATTTATTTCCCTTCATTCCTTCTCTTTTCTCCCCTCTTCCCCTTTTCCTTCAAGGCCTAGAAAATAAAAGTTCCTTTCATTGTTAAAGCCACACAGACAATTTGTTTGACAATGTCAGTCTGTGCAACACTGCAGAGCAGAGATTTATTTTGTACTTATCACTCCTCTAATATCCCTCCCTCCCAGCCTTGCTTAATTCTTTGCCTTTATTCCCTCCTCCCTTCCCCTCTACTCATTTGGCATTAACATAGAACTGCTGTGAGCCCTGCCGTAAACACAACGGGAGGCTCACTATGTGTGTGTGTGTGTGTGTGTGCCACTGTGTCACTGTGTGCCGCTGTGTAAGCCGGGGTGCCTTTGATCCGATAAAAACCTCTAATTTGGATGGTTGAAAGAGTTTACATACTTCTCTCTCCCTCCGTTCCTTTGCTTTTCTTCTGCTTCCCATTTACATTTGGCTTCCCTCTGCTGTTGGAGACTTTCCGCTGAGATCCACGGTGTGGACCGAGCCAACGCTACAAGAAGGACATGTTTTGACAATTGGCTTTGTCAAATTTGGTTTGAGATTTCTTCATCGCCTTGCGCGGCAGACCATTAGATTAAGACTGCGCTTGTGTAAATCCTTTTCACTCCTCACATGATTGATGTTCTATTTCAAAGTAAAGCAACAACAAACAAGTTTTCCACAGAGCGAGGGCTTTTGAACAGCATGCCATTCATCACTGGC
The DNA here is from genome assembly GCF_008315115.2 of Sander lucioperca. NCBI lineage: Eukaryota > Metazoa > Chordata > Actinopteri > Perciformes > Percidae > Sander > Sander lucioperca. Next base: position 17,239,388 of record NC_050195.1, on the reverse strand, counting down.
ATGCTTGGCCTTTTACATGAGGGCCACAAAATGTTTTCAGACTCAAAACAGTAATTTTATTGTAAAGACTTTTTTGCTTTTGATTTGACTCAAATTGATTTGCTTAAGAGATTTTTTTTCTTGAGTTGAATACACTGAGTGGAAACAAAAACCACAGCAGCCTTCAAAGATTACAGTGCAGCACCGAGCAAGGCTTCATATTTCAACAATGTAATACTATGGTAACAGAAGGAAACGTGTACATTTAAATGTGCAAATTTAAGTACTGCATAGATCTACACTGTTAAACATATCATGCAAATACACATTAATAAGAAACCATTTCAGCTACATTTCAATGCAAATGAAATATGGGTTGTAATTGACGAAACCTGAAGCCACATCAACGTAACACACATAAGTTTCATGTTGAACATATATTATCTGTGAAAGCCAACGAAATATTTGTCCTTTATTTACTAAAGGAAGAACTAAAAACTGCATTTTCAGCCTAATGCAATATGTATTTTAAGACATTCCTATTCAGAGAAGTATAGGACGAGGGAATTGAATTGTGTACGAATAGCTGCTGCACCTGATTTATCAGCATAGGGGACTGCAATTAAATGTGTGGGAAAAGCAGGCGTACTGTTTTATCAGAGACTGAAGCCAAGTTCAAACAGAGAGCGAGAGAGACAGAGAGCAATGCAACCATGTGTTCACAGCAGCTCCAGTTCACTGTGGTATGATTGAAGCATCTAGTATTACTTAGGGCGCTTTCACACCTAAAGTTTGGTGGACTTGGTGCAATTCCGGGGTGAAGTTGCAGCGTTGTTGCATTTTTCATTTGGTTCGGTTTGCGTTCACACTGCACTTTGTCAAAGGCACCAAACACTGTAAACCCACGTCACAAGATCAAGACGGGCGCTTGTTTATTGGACAGAATATCTTGTACTCGCCGACAATTCCTGGTCTCAGAAATAATGGAGCAACACCAAATGTATAAAGTCTTGGGTTTTCTGGTTCTGCTTTAGTGTTTCTAATATTTTAGAACGGGGGTTAGGAACCTTTTTGACATCAAGGGCCATATCAGTTTTTATAACTTGTTTCGCGGGCCACACTTTTTTTTTTTGCCGCAGAGCTGAGCACACACCTATGGGTAAGACCACAACAAAAGAGGGAGTCGAGAGGTTGGATTTTAACTAAAATGTGGATTTATTAACCAAATTAAATTAAGCAAAACAAACAAAGAGTGTGAGATGGGACCAAGTCAGTCGTCAGTAATGCATGGACGTTGTATGTTTGCATTGTGTCTGAGCAAAGTAAGAAGAATGGCCCTCTCAAGGGAAGAGGAAGCAGCCCTTTTATTTGGACACCTGCACACAGGTGCAGCTCATCAGCTCATTAGCTCCTGAGGCCACCTGACACACCTGTAGACAAGACAGACAGAAAACGAGCAGAAGGCCGTCACACTATTGTTATGGTTATATTTAGTGTGTTTTTTTTGTCAATGCCTCTAACGCTGATGTTTAAAATAAAGCACTAATTTACCTTGAACTTCTGCTGCATCTCACGCCTGCACACGCCTGCTCTCTAGTGAGATGGCTGGAACTGATTCTCTTTCACTAGGCCTCCAATGTTGGATGGCGATGATAATGATGCTACTGGCAGTTGATTTTCCAGGTTTTGGTCTGTCAGTCTTCAGCGGGACTGAGATTTTGCAAGAGTCAGTTTTGAGAAGAATTGCTCACAGCAGTAAGTTGTGCCAAACAAGGCCGCAAATCTCAGTGCATGTCTCCTGAGACCAGGAAATTCTTCAGCACACACATAGAGTTTATAAAACTCAAGCAGAGGGAGGTTGTTGTACTTTGCTTTGAGCTCGTCATTGCTTTACAGCTCAATGATTTCGTGTTGCAGGTTGTCAGCCGCGTCAGCTGGTTCCACATTAAATGGCGTTGCAAAAATGTTGAGTTTCTTTACTTTACTTTTCATGTCCTGAAACCTCTCACCGAAAGCATGAAGGAGTTTGGCACACTCAGCCTGCATATTCAGATGTTACAGCAGGCTTCTGTTCTTGCAAAGTAGGAAAATGCACGCTGTTGCCCTTTACTAGTTGCATGTGCCACAGCTTTAATTTAGCTTCAAATGATTTCACATTGGAGACCAGAGTGCTGACTAGCTGGTTGGGACCTTGGAGCTTGACATTCAGCTCAGAAAGGTGTTTGGTAATGTCCACCATGACTGCCAAATCACACAGCCACTTGCCATGACTGAGTTCATTAACAGGCTTGCCCTTCACATCCATGAATTGTTTTACTTCTTCCCTCAATTTGTAAAACCGTGCGAGCATCTCTCCTCAGCCATCGTCACAATGGTACACCAGATTTCCAAGCTCACTCCTTGAACTGGCGGCTATTCAGCCCTCTACTTTAGATAAAATTGATTGTGGAAACGACGGTCGACATTACATTATTGAGCTTCAGGGAATGTGCGCACAAATTCTCTTGATGTATGATACAGTGGCACACACCTAACTCACTCGGATCAATATTTTGACTGCTCAATTCTCTTCGGATAAATGCGGTTAAGCCCCTTTGACCGCCGACCATGGCTGGGGCTCCATCCATCGCAAGGCCACTTAACTTTTCAAATGGAAGTTCAAACTGGTTCATAGCTGACATAACTTGTCCAAACAAATCCTCACCTTTAGTAGTGCCATGCATGGCTTGCAGTAAAAGCAAGTCCTCTGTTGTATCGACCTCCGAAGTAATCCCACACACAAAAATGGCTAATTGGGAAGTATTTGTAATGTCTAGCGAAAGGCTAGCGAAAAAAAAATCTGTGTTGTGTCCTTCAGTGTTTTTTCAATATCCACTGCCATATCTGTAATCCGATCGGCGACAGTTCTTTGCTATAAACTCACGCTTTGGAACAATTTCACTTTGTCAGGTGCAAGCAGTTCTGCTGTAGCAACAAGGCACTTTACAGGCAGACTTCAGAAATTCCCCATCTGAATGAGTACAATGAGTTATGAGTACAATGTTATCTCTGTCCAAATTCAGTCTGGTGAAAGCTGCCTATTGGGCACACAAACTTCGCCAAAGTACGTTTATTTTATCTCGGCGTACCTGCCCTTGCAACTCACTTAGCCTAGCATGTTTAGTACTGTAGTGACGTTCCAGGTTGGCCTTTTTCAGTACAGCGAGCAACTCTCCACAAACAAGGCAAACTGGCTTGCCCCTCACTTCAACAAAGAAATATTCTTTGGTCCATTTTTCTTGGAAAACACGACATTCATTATCCACCTTTCTCTTCTTGACGGATGCCATGCTAGCCGTCAGCGCAGCGGTTAGATTTAGAAGTCTGTGACTGTGACACTGCGTGATGTGTTTAGGGCACCCTCAACATTTGAAACGAAAAGGAAATTAAATTATTTTTCTCCTTTATTTTGGACAAAAGTAATCGCCTAAGCTTGTAATTTGTAAACTTTATTTTTTTAGGATTATTTGAAAATATATTTTTTTCTTGAGCTGCTTTTTTTTTTTTTTTCGCCAAATGGCCTTTTCCTCCATGGGCCGGATCAAAGTCTTTGGCCGGACGTTCCCCACCCCAGTTTTAGAAGAAGGCGAACAATGTGAGCAGCTGACAGATGTGTGGAGAGAGAGATGATGATGTCACACAGACTGATGATGTCACACAGACGACCAGCGATGTGTGTGTACGTGTGGACTAGGCCTCAGTCTTTTAAATCCAGTATGCGTCTTCATCTTTACTGTCTTTGTAGGCGCATTGCAGCATATCTAGTGTGAAACCATTAGTAGGACTGGTCAAGTGCATATGCTTCCTCTTGCGCATGCACAAAACAGGGATCCATTCATTGATAATCATTCTTTCAGACACTATGCACCATAAGTGAGAACTGGAACAATAATCTTGCTTGACACACCTAAATGTTCTGTGGTGCTCGGGTACAGCAAATGGGAAGTTTGATAGAAAAATGGAAAAGGATTTGTAGATAAAATGGTACTAAATATCTCTTTGAAATGTTTAGTTTTTTTAACCAGTAAACAAATGAAAGAATAAAATGTGTAGTTTTAATTTTCATCAACTCATAGAAATTTTACAATACATTTGAATTATTGTCACTCTATTATTTTTTTATTTCATTTTGTAAATTTTACAACTCCATAGTTACCCCAAAACACCCCACTCATATATGCACTCTGAACACACTTATGGTAATGTGTAAACACACATCTTTTATTTATATCCATGTGGAAAAAAATAACTTATCTAGGATATAATAATACATAGACAAAAAGCAGACAATGTCTGGTTATCAAAATGGACGTCTGGCAACATAGCATACCAAGAAAACAAATGGAATTAAGGGCTAAGAAATAAAAGACATTATACACACACACACGCACGCACGCACGCACGCACACACACTCACACTATCAATGCTCTCTTCCGCCCATGCATTAACTACTCCTTTCAGTGAATTAAAGGTTACTCAGATGGAATAAGGCTTATCTGTAGTCACTCTGAAGTAACTGACACACACACACACACACACACACACACACACACACACACACACACACACACACACACACACACACACCTTGACACACATTCAACTGTGAAAGCCATTCATGGGGCTTATCTTTCTGGAAAGACTGTCAGATCTGCATCTCAAACAGAGAATCTTTGTCTCATGTGCTTCTGACTCTGAGACTTTACACACTGACTTCACACTGAGGTGAGTGTTGGAGCATGTGAGATAAGATGTGCATATCATCCAAAAATCACACGAGCGAGCAAACGTATCTGGAGAACCATCTGCAGGAGCTGATACATCGCTCCACTGATGTGAGGGAGAGAGACTGTTGTTACCGGAGGATAAAGGTAACAACCAAACACTACATGTTTCAAATGTGATAGGAAGCCACCTGTGTTGTGTCTGTCTAAAGGGTTACCTGTGATTGTCTGCCTTTATTTGCAGAGAAAATACAGCTTTTGATAACAAGTATTTGGTGCGTGTTGTGTGTCGGGGGCGGGGTTGTTTCACCTTGCTCTCTGACAGTCACAACAAACTGTTTTCCCATGCTGAAAAGCTAAGCTGTGCCATTCCACTTGTGTATTTAAAAACTGCATTTTTCCAGTGACAGGGCCCCCATGCTGAGTTAAATGAAGGCATTTATTCTCCAACCGAAACAGGCCTGGAGATATGCTTTCATTAGGACTGCGATTAGCATAGTGCTTGTTACCGCTGAGCCTGTTAGCAAAACAGAGCTGTATGTCTGTCTCTACACATCCGCTCATTACAAACAACATGGAAATCTGCTGCACACTGGAGTAATGCGCATCATAGATAGGACACATAGGTTAGAGCTGGAAACAAGTTTAATGGCTTGAGAAAAGAATGATGGGGATTTTAATGTGCCTGAGCATATGGACAAATGGGAGAGATATTTGCTAATGTTGGGTATTTTCATCTCCAGTCCGTTGCGGCAGTTAACAAGAGAGAAACAGACAGCAGTTGAAAGAGTTCAGTGGAGCTGGGAAACTCTCAATGGAAGCCTGCAAGAAACAGAACACAGGTTGTGATGCTACACGTGGCTTTCTGGCTTTCATCTATCAGTCGTTTTTAAAGAAAGGTCAAAAACATGTAAAGGCATCATGTTATACAACTTTCCCTTTTAATTTTTTTTCTCCATATTGCTTGCATTCAGTTTTTCATATGGATCCAATATTGACCAATGTTACTTTTTTCCTATGTTCCTAGTTCTGACTTGTCAACTATTATTTTAAAAAAAAGTGTTGGAACTGAGTTGTGAAATGATGTACCGTGATAGAAAGCTTCTAGCAACTTCTTCATGGACTTTGTGGTGGGATTTGTTTACTCACCTACACCGTGACGCTGGGACACGTCTGATGGTCCTTATTGATTTAGCAGTGTCTAGTCTATATCCAAGACCTTCCACTTCCGGGATTGCTCCAGTGCCGTTGTAAATTCCACCGAATGTCCCTCTTTCTGGCCGGATGTACGTCACCTTCCTCTTTCTTTGTGTTGGCGTTCTAAACTCCGGTGGATTTATGAGGACTATGGTTAACTGCTCCTCAGATCTCTGCAGGGTAAATCCAGACAGCTAGCTAGACTATCTGTCCAATCTGAGTTCTCTGTTGCACGACAAAAACAACTTTTGAATGTACACGTTCCACCAAAACAAGTTCCTTCACGGGGCTATTTTGCAGAGGCACCGTTGCTCTGTCCGGCGCTTAGCACTGCCCAGGACGATTGTGATTGGTTTAAAGAAATGCCAACAAACCAGAGCATGTTTTTCTCCCATCCTGGAATGCTGTGTGGACTAGCCAGACCCTCCTCTGTAGTGCTGTGGAGGAAGGTCTGGCAATGCGAGAATAGAGGTGCTCTGTCCGGCGGAGTTTGGAATGTCGTTTTAGTGTACATTTTATACCCTCAGGGTCCATTGCCCTTGCAGACCTGATGTCATGATGGTGAATATGCATGACCAAAGTCCGCAAGGGCCTAATCAACAAGTCAAGACAGTGGACAGTTGGATTTAGTCATATTGAGCAACGAGGCAGCAGTTTGATTTGCCCTTCTAAGTATTACTGCTTTTGTGTGTCTTATTTATCACACTGACAGCTTTTTTGAGTTACTGACATGTTCAACCATTGTGCTGTTCTTATTTTAACAATATATGATGATGATGATGATGATGATGATGATGATGATGATGATGATGATATTTTTATCTACGTGTCATGCTACTAAGTGCCCATCCCACACTGAATTACATGACACCAATACAACAGTAATTAATTCAACAGCTTCCGGTCCAATGTCCACATGTCACATTCTCCACTTTGCACAAAACAAAGAACAAATAAAACATACCACAGCAGCCACAACACAACAGTGCAACCCATACATTATCCAACTAGAGCCAAACACCTCATACACAAAACAAAACCAGACACAAAAAAAAAAATTACAAAAAACAGGGAATGTCACATCCAGACAGAGAATCATCAATCTTCCTTTTAGCCCATTCTACCGAACAACCAAACTAATATCTATATCCTGCCTCATCTCTTTTATTTCAACTTTGCTAAATAATTGCAATCTTAAAGAATGATAATATGGACAATACAAAGCAAAATGAACTTCATTTTCAATTTCACTGAGATCACACAAATAACAGTCTGTCTTCCTCGCTGGTGCCCGACCAACGTCCTGTTTCAATATGGAGAGGGAGTATTCCAGACCTGAATTGAGCACACACAGATCTTTTCATATTAGACAGATTATATTTGACATATCTCTCAATACCAAAGTAATTTTTCATCAATCTATAAGTTCTAAGTTTTGGTTTGTTCCAAATATCAACAGGCCACTTCTCTTTTAACTGTTGGAAAAACTGTATATTTAATCACATCAATTTCTACCTTTTCTCACACATGAAATATTGTTTATTCAATACTATATACATACTTTTATTTATTTATATATATATATATATATATATACACAAAATCTTCAAATTATTCCTTTGCTGAGTCTGTATTTATTCATTGCTCCAAAGTAAAAGGTCTATGATGACATTTTATCATCACATAGAGAGAAGAAATCCTGGTTCACTGCACTTAGCCTTGATGTGGCAAATCTTCTCAAATAAATCGAAGTGAGAATTTTTAAGTAGTTCTCCGGCAATTGAGACAGCGGGCTCGTTTTATTGTCTCAGAAAACTGGCACTACACATTGATTCAGCCCTGCCTGAGATCTCGCCTGATGCTTTTAGATTCCCCTGTGCTTTCTGTGGGGCTTCTCCGTCTCTCTCATTTGTCATCTCTCACACATACACTAGCTCTCATGACTGTGGTTTGATGGTTAGAGTTAGCACATATTCCAGCCCCGCGCTGACCTTTCATCGCAGTGTTCAACTTTTGTCACAGTAAATCAGAAGTGTACTGTTAGTTTCACCTTCCCTCCTCTCAGTTGGTCAAGTCATCGCCCCCAACATCAGGGGCTTTCCGACCGGAGGGATTTTTGCAGTTCTTAGAACTAAACGTGAACACGTGAAGCCTAGAACACTTTTTTCGTCGTGTTCCAACAGGAAAGATGTGGTGATTTTTAAGTTCCTCTGGCCTCAGTAGCGTACTTTTTTAGCTCCTACTTCAGAGCAGGGTCTTTTCCCTTTTCCCTTTTCCTAAGTGTACTTGATTGGTCGAACTTATAAGTCACGCCCACTGCCAACTCGGAACTTGCAGACAGAGCAACAACCAACAACGGGACATTTTTAACAATTTTCACCATCTTAGTCATCATTAAATTCACTTTCTGACAACGTTTTAGGCGAGAAATTAACTGTTTAGATTTCGAATATAGGCAGTCTTGCGAAAATTGATGCCGAATTGACAATTTGCTTCAAAGTTTTCGGGGTTGAGAAGATCCATGAAGTGAGGCGACAGCCAGCAGGCGACAGCCAGCAGGCACATGCCCCGGCCTCTAGCTCGTCGCTCGGCCAGTCAAAACATTATGTGAATTACTACGAGAATGGACGGAATGCGGAACTCGGAAAAGTGGACTGATGCGGAGGTGCAGGCACTGCTGGCCATGTACGGCCTCCTCCATGCTGCTTTGTTGTTGTATGTGCCGCTAAGATCTAGTGACTATGCTATAAAGACCGTTGCCGTGCTTGCGTCACTCCCTTACCCCTTCTACCAGTCCCTATGGCCACTTGGCCAGTAGTAGTTCTTAGAACTGCTTAGAAGTGTACTTTTCTTCTGAAAAGTACAAGTACTATCCGGTCGGAAAGCACCTATCAGCTCCACACAACTCTCTCTATGTGTGTGTTGGCCTACCTGGGTTGTGACTGACAGAAGGCAGGTGTTTTAAATGTAAAATTAGGACATTAGAGAAACGTAACACAGGTCTTCTTTCTCCTCTTGGCTTTCAGAGTTCCCAAATATACATATTCATATGAAACTGGCTGGAATGTTTTTGTTTTGTTTTGTTTGATATTAGCAGTGTGATGCAACTCCACAAAACATGATAGTCAATTTCACAGTGACGGATTTTCTTTATCAGCTGAATTAAAATGTATTTTCTATGATGTTATGGAATTAAATATGTATGAATGAGTACGAAAAACGACAGCATTAGTTGTTTGTTGAAACGACTAAAAACAACATGAAGCTAAAACTAATACAAAGCAATGTATGCTATGTGAATAGTGTAAAGGTAAGACATAAGACATTAATAAACACTATTAAAACAGAAACATGAATAATACATGTGAGTTATAAACATTAAGAAATAGGAATACAAATTAAAAGAATACTAAGCATAAATAATGCATGTAAATTAAAACCATTACAAAGAATAAAATAAAAAATAAAATTAATAAATGATTAAGACAATTGAAACAGTTGGCCAATAAAAAAATTATAAGACATGTGAATGAAAATGATTTAATAATAAAAGAAGTAGGAATACAATAAAATAATAATTAAAACCAACCAAGCTTCTAAAAGTGTTCTCAGTTTAGTTTAAAAGGATGCTAGATTCCAGATCACGTCCAGATTAGTCTCGCTTTGCCAGACCTTCCTCCACAGCGCTACGGAGGAAGGTCTGTCTAGTCCACACAGCATTCCGGGATGGGAGAAAAATGTGCTCTGGTTTATTGGCATTTCTTTAAATCAATCACAATCGTCTTGAGTGGTGCTAAGCTCTGGACAGATCAACGGTGCCTCTGCAAAATAGTCTTGGGAAAGAACTTGTTTTGGTGGAACATGTGTATGTTCAAAAGTAGTTTTAGTCGTGCAACAGCAAACTCAGATTGGACAGATAATCTAGCTAGCTGTCTGGATTTACCCTGCAGAGATCTGAGGAGCAGTTAACCATAGTCCTCATAAATCCACTGGAGGTTAGAACGCCAACACAAAGAAAGAGGAAGGAGATGGACATGCGGCGGAATTTCCGGCGGCACCGGAGCAATCCCGGAAGTGGAACGTCGTGGATATAGACTATGTCCAGATTCAAAAAACCAAGATGGCAACGACCAAAATCCTAAACTCAAGGTTGTAGAACGGCATTACACAATCCAATGGGTGACGTCACTACTACTACATTATTACTATATGTCCAATATTTCTACAGTCTGTGGCCTAAACCGATCAAACCCTTAAAAAACCCTCATATAATAATAATTGATCTATTTGTCATTTGTAATAGATAGAGAAGCTACAATAGGTATAATAACTAATATTAACTATATTAGGTAATAATAACTAATATTAGGTATAATACCTTATTGTGTTGTATAATAAGTTATTGTGTTTTTTAGGTTGGGGGGCTTGTTGAAATGAGCCCAAATGGCGTGACTGTCACAATTAACAACATATACAAAATGTGATAATTTAAAAGACGTTTTTTCTGCTCATACACAGTGACTTTTGTTGCAGAGCCATCCACTTTTCAGACTGGAGGATCCGATAGCTCATCAGCTGCTGCAGTGACCTCTGAGCCTCCCATCTCTTCTCTTTTACCTCACAGAACAAAATGCCTGAAGGATGCCACACACACAGCCCAGTGATATTTTGTCTTATTCCACAGGTAGAGAAAGAGTTGCTGGAGGGAAGGCAAATACATTTCATGAGTCACTGAATACGCACAATTACAACCGTCAACAGAGCACAGTCACAGGGTGAACTCAAGTGGACAGACAATAACCTTTTTCTCCGGGTTTTTGGTCAGTGGTTGGATGAATTTTATTGTTTTTAACAAAACAATAAAACTGAACACTGAGTAGGTGATCAGTGTGTTTTAAGTGGGTTTCTGCTCATGGTATCTTCTCTTGGTGGATAGACAGTGGTTTTCTTCATGGCTGTCAATGCTAATGTGCTAAGAACAGGTCTCTCTCTCTCTCTCTCTCTCTTTATATATATATATGATCATTTTTGGAGACCTTACTCATATATGTTCTGAATATTAGTGGATCTCCATGTTTCAAGTAAAGATTGGTTGGTTGTAGGGCTGGGCAATATATCAATATTATATCTATATTGTGATATGAGACTGAATATTTACTTACCAGACTGTTCTAGCAGTTCTATTATTTGCTTTTACCCACTTAACCATTATATCCACATTATTGATAATTATTATCACGGATCTCATTGTGTAAATATTTTGTAAAAGCACAAATAGTTGACCAAACAATATCGCTGCAATATTGATATTGAGGTTAATGGTAAAAAATATTATATTTGATTTTCTCCATATCGCCCAGCCGTATAGTTGGTTGGTTGTTTTTCAGATACATCATAGTGCTATCCACCAAAACGTACAAAAGGATTGTCTGAGCAATTTAAAAGTCTTCTCCTTGATCTGATCATATCCAAAAAATAAGGCATTGTTTTTCATCAAGGTGTAAAATTGGCAGTAAAGAAAAAAGAAAAAGAGGAAATGCAAACAAAGGATTTTCAACCCCCGCAGAAACTGAAGCCATTCTGATTTGATCAAGCAAAAATTTTATTTTATACAGTAATTAAAGTAATTTCATAAAAACAAGGAGTCTTGGGCTCTGTTGCTAACGATCCTGTGTCGAGGGACTTTATGAGGCAAACAGGTGAAGGCAGTAATACCAAAATATTAAATCATTGAAGGAGAAAAAGAAACCAAAGAGCAAACACATTTATTCACAGGATGTGATTCAATTTGCATGCTGATTTCAAAACTGATTACTCCCTTGGTACAAAGCACTAAAGAAGCAGTGAACTTAGAAAAATACTTTCCAGCTTAGAGAGTTTGACACATTCCAATAAAGAACTTAAATTACTGGTCCCAGCAGCACACATGCGCGCGCACACACACACACACACACACACACACACACACAGAAAGAGTAGACAGCGAGCATGCTCCTTGCTTTAGCTGTACAGTGGGTGTAACATGGCTGCAGTGTACACATAGATGGCAGATGGGAATCAACTCCAAGCCAGGATGGCCACAGACTGGGCCCCAGCATGAGCTCCTCCATACTTAATGGCACATTATTCCAAGTCTGAAAAATGCTTGTGGGTGTGAAGTACATAGGATGAAGTGAGAATGAGATTTTTATAACGATTCTCCAGATTAGAAGGACATGACGAGAACATGACGAGAAGATTAGAAGAGATTAACTTTAAAACAAGATGGGAAAAACACTACAAAGATTATAGTCTGCATTTTGACATATTTCTAATCCCCCTTCATACAGAGACAGTATGGCATGTCATGATATGTTCAGTCCATGAGAAGAGACTGACTGAATATTTGATAATGGAGATGCACCAACAGAAATGAAGGAAGGAATAATTGCACATTACAATTGTTAAGTGGTACAAGGTCTGATTAAAATGCATTTTGATGTCCAAATTATTAATAGTCAATAGTCAAGAATCAGAAGTATAATTTGAGAGGCAAGTTTCATCGAACACTGCTCGAGATTCCGAGATCGATGTAAGACATTGATTCCAATGCTCACTTTACGTGACACATGCTCAATGTGTAATTCGAAGTCAGAGTGAAGAGAGGCTGGAATTTGTGGTAGATCAGGTTTAGATGTATATATGACAGTGTCGTCAGCATGGTAAATAATTTAAATAAATAGGGAAAAGAGGTGGTCCCAATGTTGAGCCTTGGGGCACACCTTGTTGAATCAAAAGATCAGATTTACTTTGTTATAGAGCAACACAATGTTTTCTATTATGCAAGTATGAATTGAACCACAGGACTGCATTTTCAGAGAGGCCAATATCATGGAGCTTATCTAAAAACAGATAGCGATCAGCAAAATCAAAAGCTTTATTTAAATCAATAAAGATGGCACCTGTGAGTTTACCATTATCTGCAGCACAAAAAACATAACTGGTGAATTTAAGTAGGGCAGTAGTTAGTGATTAGACCTGAAGCCAGATTGAAATGGTGATAGGATATTGTTGACACTGAGATAATGTGTGAAAGTTGATAACTACGCAATTGTTAAAGCATGCCAGTTCCACACAGTGTTACAGGACTTGACTGACAGTAAATAGCACAATCTAAGCGTCATATGTCCTTTTTTCATTTTTTGTTTCCTTAACCCTTGTGTTGTCTTTAGAGCCTGACCAATAAAGGATTTTGTTTTTGTTTTTGTCCGTTTTAATTTTATTTTTTAAATATTAATTTATCGGCCAATATAAATGCCAATACCGATAGTTTGGAAAATGCCTAATATCGGCCTGCCGATATGTCAGTCGGGCTCTAGTTGTCTTCAACCATGGTAAAAATTGACCCGGTCTGTTTTGCCTGTTTTATTAAGCATAAAGTATAAATGATGTGTTACAGCTTATTAGCCTACTTCATTCCAACTTATCACCGCTAGTTTTACACTTTTTTTGGAAGTCATGGTCAATAAAACTAATTCATATTAAATTCTGCCTACATTTTTTGTTAAAAGACCCAGAAATTATGAATTATTTTAGCTACTAGTTAAGATCAGAGGAACGTATGTTGATGAATAATTACAGCCCATTTCGTATACGGAACTATCCATTTTATTTTTGGGAAATTTGGTTGAAAGAAACCCATATTTTTGATAAAGACACTTTGAAAAGGGGTCAGCTTTGACCACAAGGACAACACAAGGGTTAAGAACAATGGATCATTGTTATCTGTAATGGCCATTATTGTATTTGCCCTATGGCACTTGTAAGGAAAAATGCAGCATGTTGTCCAAAGAGTCTTCTGTTTAATTGGTATAAAAAGGTGGATACAATTATTATTATTACAATTAGTATTTTGGATAACATTGGGGATAAAAAGCTTGAGCTTCATTGTACAATAATGAACTAGTTGGTTTTGTCGGCCAGTCATTCTGTGTCCAGTCTACTGAACTCAGTGTGTTTTAAATCTCAAGCATAATTTAATGTGGATTATGCTTTATGTTAATGTGGACGACAGGAGGGGCCGATTCATTGCAATGTATCCATCATTGTGGGAAACCAACCAAAACAAGAAGCCCAAATTATCACAAGCAACCCAAAACCATTTTACACAGCCAATCAAACAGAAACATTGCCCAATTGAGTGTAAAGCCACCCAGTCTGGCATACACTGATTTATTTTCCCCATGATTCACTTTCACTTAGTAATGAAATGATTTCATTCGCCATTACCAGCCCGCTTAAAGAAGCACACACTCTCATGACTGTACCTACCAGGGCTTTGTCCTGCCACCATCACCTCTCTTGTTTGTAATCGTTGTCGGTTTGGAGTAGTCCTCCAAAAAGAGCGCTTCAACGTGAAGCGAAAAATAACCCCACCATGGGGTGTAACACCAGTCTTGACTTGTACACATCCATGGGTGATGCTAAAAGAAGGGAAACGGCTAAACTGCCACTTTAGAGCAGTTTAATATAATTCCGATGAACACATTGCCAGAGCAAGAAAGGTTACGTTTTTGGAGGGCAAATATGCATGTCTAAATCTTTGACTTTTTTAACCACTTCAGCTTATTATCATGGCACTGGAAACCAAGCCAGCACAGTGTCTTTTGAGTAGGACTGCAGGGTTATGTCTGTTATGTATGGGTTATGTCTGCAGCAGAGCAAGTGGGCCGATTGTTAGGTATATTTTTCTTTTTGTTTCCATTATCAGCGACATCACTTGCTAGTTTTATAGGGAATTGGTTTGCCATTGTGACCAGCATGTTTTAAACGTTCCTCCTCATGGCACAGCATGTAAGAAAATAAAACTGTATGATTAAAGATTTGAAATACAATCAGACATGTATAAAGTACTAGAGACCCAGACTTGAGTAAAAGTACAAGTGATCTATCAAAAAAGTGACTTGAGTAGCAGTTGAAGTGCTCTTTAAGCACCACACTTAAGTGGAAGTACTAAAGTATTCAATATTTGTTGTACTTAAGTATTGCAAGTAGTTTATTTTAAAATGTGCTACTCAAGTACTGA
Organism: Sander lucioperca; assembly: GCF_008315115.2. Lineage (NCBI taxonomy): Eukaryota > Metazoa > Chordata > Actinopteri > Perciformes > Percidae > Sander > Sander lucioperca. The sequence goes on along the minus strand of NC_050195.1, from coordinate 17,224,384 downwards.
AAGTAAAAGTACAACTATTGTGTTATGTAGTTATTAAAGAAAGCAGTCAAAAGTTTGAATGTCATATTGTTTGTGTTGTTTCGGGTGTTTGGCCTGGAGGACACTCAAGGTTCCTTTGGCTGTGGCAGCAGTGCAGGGACACCGCAGCATGTCATGAACCGCGGGTAGCTAGTTAAATAGCGCTTACTGATAGTTCAAGCTGGTGTGATATTAGTGTATAATATTTGTAACTTGCCTTGGTGTGTTTCTTTGGATTCAACGGTGAATTTTGGGGGCCATTATTTCGCGGTCTTTCCGGGGACATGGGCTCTGGGTGGTCTCCTTCCTCGCCCTCACCACACGATTGCTCGTGGTTGGGGGTGTTGGGGGTGGTGTTTCTGGTTCTTCCATCTCAAGGCGAACTGGCAGGGCTCGGGTGTTCTCAGTGTGGGAAGGCAGCAGAGCGAAAGGCAGAACGGGAGCACGCACGGTCTTCTTATAAGACAGCTTGATTGCTTGATTCGCTCAATGATGAGCCAGCTTCATCAAACCTAGTGACAGAGCCATCTACCGCTCTGGCAGTGACAATGTGGGTTTGGAATGATTCGTAACATTTTTATAATTGTAACGAGTAACAATGCAGCACATAAAAAATGTCTCGGAGTAAAAGTATTAAACTCATCGAAAATATGTACTGAAGTAAAAGTGGAAGTAGGAGAAAAAAATAATACTCTAGTAGAGTACAGATACAGCCTTTTAGTACTTAAGTACAGTAATGAAGTAGTTCTACTTTGTTACTATACATCTCTGACTACAACTGCTATTATTATAGCACCATAAAAGCAATATAGGATGGGAATATATTCAGAAGTAGTTATTTTGTTTTTACATTTGCGCAAAGTATTGTGAATGGGTTGGGGGGCCCCAGCCATAAGCTAATGCTATTTTGGGGGTCCTTGGTATGGAAACGTTTGGGAACCCCTGCTAGAGTGATGAGTGTTATCTTTTGCAGCAGTCCAACCTGTGCATTCTGAATGAGCTGTATCACCCCTCAGTCCAGGGAATATTACAACACTCCCTCCATGACTGTAGTGTAGCTCCGACTTTAAGCTGCAGTCTCTTTCTGTTTGCCTCAAAGCATCACTGCACAGCCAGCCAGACTACTTCATCACATTACATTTAACCAGTGTGTGTGTGTGTGTGTGTGTGTGTGTGTGTAGCAGTTGATCACATTAGATGTAACCTGCCCAGGCTGCCAGGCTCTGCCTTCATTGATCACAGTCAGACACTGTCGGCACTCATTTAGTTTCCTGATATCTAACTAACATCCTTTACGGCCAAACAACATGCAGGTAGACAGAGACAGAGAGAGAGGGAGGAGAGGAGGAAGGAAGAAGGAAAAGAAAGATTGCAGTGTGTGTGTGTGTGTGTGTGTGTGTCTGTGTGTGTGTGTGTGTGTGTGTGTGTGTGTGTGTGTGTGTGTGTGTGTGTGTGTTTTTGAAAAAGAGATAATTTCCTCCTTGGCCAGGCTTAAATAATGTGAATCAAATACAGGGGAGATGAATAGTGTGTCAACATGGAGGTTTCTCCACATATTTCAGCTGAGCATTTAGCAAAGGAGACACCATACACATCTCTTTCTCTCTCTCTGTCTCTCTCACGTTGACTTTACTCCTATGTGGCAGAAGCCAGGGAATCAGAAACGTGTAAAAAACTTCTGTTAAAGGAAAACTATGGTTCAGGTAACTGCTATTGCACAACGAGGTGTCCATTATCAGCAATTAATGAACGACAGGGAGGCCAGAACCATTCGACGCTAAGCATTAACCCTCCTTGGGCATTAACCTGCTCATACCATGGTCAATTACTAAACAATATTATTTAAGACCATTCATTGATATTTTAATGCATTTGCAACCCAAAAGGTTTTTATGCAATGCAAACGTTCACTGCTCCAGTAAATAGGACGGACCTTAGATACGAACTGGCAATGAGAGATATTTCTAGTCCACTCAGCTCATTGAACCCTCTGGCTCAGCTAGGAGCCAGAAAGCTAACGTTATGCTAACAAGATTCAGAGTCAATAACATTGTGTACCATTGATAATCACGAAATTTTATCTGACCGTATTTTTAACCGCAAGACAAGCTGCACTGCTTTTGTTGTCCATTAGCCTGCTAGCCTGGCATCGCGAGACTAATTACTAACTACTAGGGCTGTCATGGACTTCGATGTTCTAAAATTTAAAAGGGATATTTTTCAAGTTTTTAATGCTCATCAACATGGAGACAGACACATATGCAAATGTTTATTATTGCAACAATCCAAAACAATGAATATTCTCCAGAATAACCTCAAAGTTACTGTATGCTCCAAAAATATGCTGAAAGCATAATATGGCAAACTCAGGGCACATTGACCTGAATGGAACATTACTTGGTAATACTTACACAATTTATTACACGGCTGGTTGAATACTTGATTCTGCGGTCTGCTATTTCTGTGGAGGGAACTGGGATCACTAACAGAGCCAACAGCTACAGTGCAAACACAGCATTAGTTCCTCCACTCACTGGGGTGACCTGACTTTGGCTAGAGAGCTGTTCTCATCAGCGGTGAAGTTAACCCTCCCGACTGGGACGCCCCTTGTGAGATAAATGGGTGTGATTGGTCCGTCTAGCTTCTGGCAAGCTGGAAATCTGAATGTGAGGGGGGCCAGACGGATCAGCCAGAGCAAATAAAACATGAGCGGGCAGATTTGTCGGATTTGGGGTTAGGGTTATGGTTAGTAAAAATCAGAGCTCCGGAAAAAGAAGCTGATTTCTCCATCACGCTTGACGCTTCAATACTACTGCCGTTCATCCTGTTTGTAAGGGTTCACCACCATCAACACCTTTCACTCAATCTACTGACAAATTAGAAGAACGAGAAAAAGAAAGAGAGGTCTAGAGACACGATCTGAAAGGCCGATCTATCAGTTAGACCCCAGCACTGCTCTAATCCACCTCTTCCACGTCAGTCACTATAATGCTTTGCACATTCTTTAATCTGTATTTGCCTTCTCTTTTTCACATCTCTGTCTCCATCTTGCTCAGCCCTATTCACATGTTTATCTCTTCCTCTTTCATATCTCCTGCTGTCTCCTCTCCTCTGACATCACATTCTCTCTCCTTGGTCTCAGTTCTCCATCTTAATCCCCTCTCAGCTCCAATGCACTCATCTTTCCTTTCCTGTCTCTTCTCCCTATGGTGACTCTCTCTATCTCTCCGTATCACACTTTTGACTTCCTCTTGTCCTGCCTCTCTCCTTGTCAGAGACAGCTTTATCAGGAGGGACCCAGTCTGGAGTACTGCAGCCATTCACAAAGCACAGATCTCCTTCACCTCCAGCCTCCTAATCCACAGGGCCTGAGGAGGGAGCACACAATACACTCTAACTCACACATACATGTCCATGCATATTTGAAGAAACAGTCTGACATTATAGTATTTAGTGCTGACAATAGAAGCACAGGTTTTTGGCTTCATCGCATTGTGTTGAATCAATTTGTGTTTCGCAATAGGGGGTGAATCGGATCATATCGGATTGGTAGTTGCCGCATATGTATTTTTAACCCATGTCTTCTATTGGACCATGCACTTGTCGACGCTTTTGTCCCTTTTTTCTAGGCACTTTTTTCAATGTTTTTGGTGATTCTTTTGCCGTTTTACACATTTCACTACCATGTATAAACACCACTAACACCGACTCATTACTAGTTTTACACTTTTTGGATTTCATGGTCAATAAACCTCATTTATGAAGGAAATGATACCTAATCCTTGAGTTAAAAAAGCTGAAATTATGAATTATTTAGACTAATATTAAAGGAAGGACAATTACAGAAGGGTCAACGTTCAGTCACGATACTGTTTTGAAGCATTTCAATTTCTTTTCCAAATGCTAAAAAATGTAACGAAACACCCCATTCAATGAAAGTAGAGATCCGTTCTTCTGTTGTACTTGTGAAGCGCGTTGTGTGGAATCATCCGTCCGTGTTATTTTTGGGTAATCAAAATGAGGTTGTTAAAAAGAAACCCATATTTCTGATATAGACATTTAGAAAATGGGTCAAATTGGACCCTAAGACAACACAAGAGTTAATGTATCAGATTGTTGGCAATGCATTGACATACGTATCACATCAGCTTCAGACCGGAGAGGCACATCCCTACCGCAGAATTTGGAGGTTAGCGTTCGATAAAAGAAAGGTTTTGATGGCTTCACCCACTTCGTCCAACTATCTGATAGTTAATGGGAAACCAAAGGGTTAGGGTTAGGGTTAAGGGGTTAGGGTTAGCCCCCTTTCCCAGCGCTGCCCATGTCGATCATGTTTTCACAGGCATTTTTTGAGTTTACAGGGACGAGGCACTTCAGCCGGGTTTAGTTACTATTTACAACACAATACAACTCCACCAATTAGCTTGTCCTTTATGTGCATATACAACTGTGACCTGAAGCATATTTTTAGTGGTCTGTGTATTTCCTTCTATCTTATAGCTGTAACTACATTGACAGTGTGTACAATGGAAAAAGAAGTAGGACTGCAGCAGCTGCTGATTTGCAGCTTTCTCTACAACCACCACCCACCACCCCCCACCCCATCCCCGGAGCCTCTGGACACAAAGAAAGAAACTGATATCAATCTTATCTAAATCTGTAGCACAGAAGTGTCCCAAAATGTTGGACTGTTCTTTTAAATGAGAAACAGTGTGAAGCACACAGATGTGATCATTACCGCACTGACTTTAAATGGGATTTTTTTTAAATGTCTTTACAAACATAGGATGTTGGCCTTTTGCATCAGTGCAGTCTTACTTCCTCAAAGCCCTGAGGTCAAATGAACTCATTCTGAAAGAAACGGGAACGCAGAACGAAAATGCTTCATTTCCTCCAAATTTTGTCAAATGCAGTCAGTTGTGGGTGTGATGTTGCAGGTGACGGATGGATGAACGAACCACCCTTACACCCCCTCCCCCTCCTCCCCCCCGGTGGTGGTGGAAGAATTTAATCGCTCCAGTAAATCAGTTATTTCGACAATAGCAGCTTGGTCTGAAGAGCTATTGGAGCTTTTGATTGAGTTAGGTATGCTTGAATACACACATCCACGCACCAACACACACCGGTGCACCACCTGTCCAGGTCCTAACACCTGTTTCTCTGTGCCTGCTATTTACAGTGAGGCATGATGCATTGCTGCAGGCTGACAACATGGATGCTGTGTTCAATGTTTCACGCCATGTCGCCTGTCCTTCACATCACAAAGAGCCGGCCGGCACAGTCTCTCTCCCTGACACCGTGACACATGCACGTAGCACAGACTGCAATACTGCTTTAGTGAAAGTTATTTTGGCAACAGCCAATCACATCTGCCCCTTGTGTTTGACTGACAGAGATTTTGTGATAATGTTGCATTAAGACATATTTTCTGGTAAAAAGAGATGAGTTTTAAAAAGTCTATTTGAATATTTCACAGTTCCGTACATTGTGTCTGTTTATTCAGAATTACTTATTTCTTTATCTAATGTATTCATTTAGTTTTAAACACTTTTCATACCATTCATATAAGTGGATCTCATTTTTTAGGGGTAGGCTTCTGAAAGAAATATCACACAAGTGAGGAATGATAAAAAGACACGCCCAATAGGATGATTGCTGGATCAAAAAAGGTTCAATCCTCTCACACATGTGGCCGCATCAATTTCATACAGTAAAAAAAAAGTGCAAAGGCAATATTCAGAGTTCTTTTATTCTACAGTGGTTTAGAAGAAAGCAGGGGAACTTGCAAGAGACAGATCACATTTTTTTAAGATTAAATTTAAAAGAAAATAACGAAGCAGCAAAAGGTGAGATATAGAACTTAACTCCCTTTTAGGGGTCAAGCTCCAAAAATGCTAGATCCTAAATTTCCCATAATGCAACTCAATAGCGTGTTTCCTCAGATCCTACCTTTAAACTTCTCACCCCCACTTTGTAAAAAAACTTGGAGTGTTGAGTGACATATTGTAATTAGAAGCCCAAACTTGTATAACTGTGACAACATCGCTATGACATAATCCAGGGAATTTTAACACAGAAGATATATTATTATAAAACTGTTTTTACAGGCTAAGTAGGACTAGTAAACCGATCTTGTATAAAATCAGTGCAATGGTTCTTTAAAGGGGAGGAACTTGAGAAGAATGGCACTGGTTGGCTAATACCTGAGAGTTAATTAGATGGTGACCAGACAGAACGATAAAGTGTACTGTATGTAACATCACACTGAGCAAGAGAGAGTTGCACACAGAATCAATGTTTGGGGTTTCATCATTGTTGAGTTGTTTTGACAGTGTTTTGATATTAATGTGTGTGTGTGTGTGTGTGTGTGTGTGTGTGTGTGTGTGTGTGTGTTTGTTTGTGTGAGTGAGTGAAAGTCCAGTTTCTCCTTCAACAGCCGCTGCACGTAGAGCTAGCAGCCCCTCTGTTGAATAATTCTGCTCTCACACACACACACACACACACACACACACACACACACACACACACACACACACACACACACACACACACCAGGAGCTTGAAGAGGACAGGAGGATTTGGTGTGTTCTCTTCTTTTAGCAGCCACTCAGGGATAAAAAGCTAGTGTTGAATTGCAGCAGATATCATTGATAGACTGCCATTAGCTCCTGAGAGCAGAGTGGAGTCATTCACAGGCAAACTGCCTGCTGCTTCTTTAATTTGCAACAAAGTCATTCATAGGAAAAATAGAGAAATGTATCTATATATGTTTAACAGGTAAAAATTGCTGCACTATTCAACAAAAAAGGTCAAGGTTTTTATTTTAGTTTTTCTTGTTGTTTATCCTCCATCGTCTCACATTGTGAGATAATAACAAAATGAACATGCAGTGAATTATCATTGGACCAAACAGTGAATCAGAGCACAAGCCAGAAAATAAACTAAAGCAGATGGTCAAAGTGACAGTGACAGCATCTCTGTCTGCAGTCCAAGCTGTTTGACTGACAGCAGATCTCTGGCAGGAGCAGTGAAATACACCACAGTGAGGAGGGAGACAAACATATCTTGGATCATTCAAATTCATTCAAACTTCAGACATGGATTTTGCTGTCATGGAAGGAAAATGCTCCTCCAATATGAGTTTTATATAAGTTATATATAATAGGTTATCAATTATTACAATTTTATTAGAAAAATTAACTTTAGAGAGGCAAAACTGTTTGATACATTTTGGGCCTTTTATATTTGTCAGTTATGAGGACAGTTTTTATCCAAATGTGTAGGGAATGCTGAATTGTGTCCCTTGATATGTGAAAGATGATTATTTTTTTATTTTTTTACCTTTATTTATTTAGGGTAGGTTCTTTGAGCGGAAGCACAGTTACACATTCACACATGGAAGCTGCCCAGTACAACCACAGTCTGATCTGCTGGCCACTGAGCAGCTCCACTGGAGCGGTTGGGGTCTTGCTCAAGGGCACCTCAGTGGTGGTAATGAGGGAGGGGTAAGTGCTGCTCTTTCACTTCCCCCATCTTGGGATTAAAGCTATAGTGTGCAGTTTCTGTCACCCCCATGAGGAAGTCTAAATAATGACTGTCAGTTCATCCACATGATACAAGCCTTCCGTGATCGCGCACCACCCCCACCCCCACCCCTCCTCAACACAGTTCCTTGTAGCCAAGGAGGACACGGAGGGTTAAAAAAACATGATGGACTCTTCAGAAGAGGTAAGTCGCCAGACTACACCATTTTCTGAACATAGTCACAATGAGAAATACAGAGAGAGTTGTGTGAAGCTGATAGTCTAGCAACTTATTTGGCAATGGCTTGAATGTAACGGACATTTGTAAATCTATCTTTTTTTACAAAGTAGTTAACAAAGTTGCTCAGTAGAAGAGACGAGGGGGAGTGGGGGGATGGAGAATATTTTTAAGGGTTGGAGAAGGAAGATTACATTTTAGATTGAAGGAAAGAGTAGGATATAAACAGTACAGTACATTTCAGTAAAGTCTGTACCAGCTGGTATCTGTCAGTGTAGACCTGGTGGTCTCTGTTATGACAGCAGGCCAGGGGATATCCTACTTTTCCACTTGCACGTTTGCATAAGTCCAGCAGGAGAAGCTGGTGTGCTCCTCTCATCTCCATCCCCAGGAGGGGTGAAGGATCCGGGCTTTGTAGCCCAGAGAGTGATAAAAACATTGTCATCCTCTGACATGAGGATACCTGAGGATTCATCTTCATCTTCGTCTCCCCCATAGTCCAATTCAAGGACATCTTCCTTGTGGGGCGAGCTCGTTTTTGTTGTCTGTGCCTCACCATCTTCTTCTGGATCTCCTTCTCTGTATTCTGCCTGTGCCCCAGCCACTGTTAGGCTCTGGTGTCTTGTCCACCACATCTTCCTTCTTCTCTGAAGGCTTGACAGCTTGGTCACCGGCAGGGAGCCAAGGGTAATATCCAGGCAGGCTAGCTAGGTGTGCTAGGCATCTGAAAAGACTTTTAAGAGTGAACACCGCACAGCGTCGACATGAGCCAGGAACATAGATCACCTGTCGGGCATGTTCCAGCCCGAAGCAGCTCGAACAGGCCTGATATGGATCTTTACTTTTGGTCTCCATCCCGAGCAGGCTGATGTGGCTTAATGATTGGTTGGCATAATCAGATAAGTGCTTCTGAGGGTCGCAATGAGGCTTGCTCCCAGTGAGAAATCTAAACGATCATTATAAAAAAGAACACCTAATTTTATCATTATTATCTTGATACTGGAACCAAGAGAAAGTAAATTGTCCTCAGCCTTAAGACAGAGCCAGAGCCTGCAGCCAATCAGGAAGTAGTGAATGGATGTGACCAGCTGCAGTGGCAGGTCTCCTCTGTCTCTGTGTGTAGCATTGTCTGTCCTCACAGTATACAAGGAGTCAGCTGGGGGTGACATAAGTGTCTCTGCCTATGCATTTTACAGCAGCAGCACACATATGCAACACCTTACACTCACCTAAAGGATTATTAGGAACACCCTATTAATACCGTGTTTTACCCCCTTGCGCCTTCAGAACTGCCTTAATTCTTCATGGCATTGATTCAACAAGGTGCTGGAAGCATTCTTTAGAAATGTTGGCCCATATTGATAAGATAGCATCTTGCAGTTGATGGAGATTTGTAGGATGCACATCCAGGGCACAAAGCTCCCGCTCCACCACATCCCAAAGATGTTCTATTGGGTTGATATCTTGTGACTGTGGGGGCCATTTTAGTACGGTGAACTCATTGACATGTTCAAGAAACCAATCTGAAATGATTCAAGCTTTGTGACATGGTGTATTATCCTGCTGGAAGTAGCCATCAGAGGATGGGTAGGTGGTCATAAAAGGATGGACATGGTCAGAAACAATGCTCAGGTATGCTGTGGCATTTAAATGATGCCCAATTGGTACTAAGGGGCCTAAAGTGTGCCAAGAAAACATTCCCCACACCAGTACACCACCACCACCACCAGCCTGCTCAGTGGTAACAAGGCATGACGAATCCATGTTCTCATTCTGTTTACACCAAATTCTGACTCTACCATCTGAATGTCTCAACAGAAATCGAGACTCATCAGACCATGCAACATTTTTACAGTCTTCAACTGTCCAATTTTGGTGAGCTCATGCAAATTGTAGCCTCATTTTCCTATTTTTACTGGAGATGAGTGGTACCCGGTGGGGTCTTCTGCTGGTGTAGCCCATCCGCCTCAAGGTTGTTCGTGTTGTGGCTTCACAAATGCTCTGCTGCATACCTCGGTTGTAACGAGTGGTTATTTGAGTCAAAGTTGATCTTCTATCAGCTGGAATCAGTCGGCCCATTCTCCTCTGACCTCTAGCATCAGCAAGTTATTTTCGCCCAGAGGACTGCCGCATACTGGATGTTTTTCCTTTTTCAGACCATTCATTGTAAACCCTAGAAATGGTTGTGCGTGAAAATCCCAGTAACTTAGCAGATTGTGAAATACTTAAACCAGCCTGTCTGGCACCAACAACCATGCCACACTCAAAGTTGCTTAGATCACGTTTCGTTCCCATTCTGACATTCAGTTTGACTGAATGTGAGTTCAGGAGATTGTCTAGACCTGGACGACACCCCTAAATGCATTGAAGCAGCTGCCATGTGATTGGTTGATTAGATAATTGCATTAACGAGAAATCTTACAGGTGTTCCTAATAATCATTTAGGTGAGTGTATATACACCATATACTAATGCACCAGAGCTTGTACCTATAGTGCTGCAGACACACATGTGCGCACAGTGGAGCACACCAATATGCTAAAGTGTGTAGCAACTTGTTGAAGATGCTACAGGGCTGTAGTGAATCAGTATGTGGGCTGCTCTAGTCAATGCATGGCTAAAAGATGTTCCTGGAGGATGAGCGTGGAAAATAAAATATGGACAACCGGCGATGCCTATGAATATTTTGGACTGTTTTGAAAATGAATAGCCAGAGTTTGTTACCCTGAAACCTCCCCCACCACACACACACAAAGAGAGCTGCCTCCGCTTTCTTTATCGACTCCCCTCATTGATTTATACTGCTACAGTGTTTGTCGTTGCTGTGTGATATAGTGGGACAGTGTAAACAGTTTTCTTCCTTCTTCGCTCTGTGAAGCCTGTCGGGTTATTTGAGCACAGCACTTACAATCAGCTCCCGGATCATTGACTGTGTTTGCATGAACACATGAAATCACTGGGAGGAGTAAATTCAGATCATTATTTGTGTTATGTAAAAGCTTGTTCAGTGATAGAACTTTACAGGAACACTTAACATGCAATGTGTTAGGACGGTGTTACACAGAACAGCTTTAGTGCTTGTTGGCACAACAACCTCTACTGGAGGGCTGGGACTAGGATTGAAACAAGCTATTATTTACATAGGTCTATAAATTGTAAAAAAAAAAAAAAAAAAAAAAAAAACAAGAAATAACTTTTAAAAGCCCAATGTCGCACCAACAGTCTAAAACACAAAAGATATCTAGTTCACCAACATATGAGATTTAAAATGCAGAACATAGTTTTTTTTTTTGCTTGAAAATGAAATGATTAATTGATTGTATTTTCCTCTTTAAATAATGGAAAGTTTTTCCCTTTTAAATAATCTTCCAGAAGTCATGTTGGAACACAGTGCTGGGATACATCCAGTTATGTGACTACATGTAAACACAGTGACTCTGAGGAAGAACAAGTCAAACCTTAACTATTGAACTTGAAAGAGTGGGAGAAGCTGAATTGAACAAACTCTGAGAGAAACTTTTCTCACAGAGCCAGAGTGAGGTGGGAGGCATACTGTAAAAGCCTTCAAGTGTCATCAGGAACCAGTTACCTTAGAAACAGCAGAACCAGAAAAAGTAATTTATCCTTGTGACTTCTTGGCTACAACTGTCTTTGGTGACATTTCTATCTTAATTGAAAACAAATGCTTGTATTACATATATATTGTATCACAGGTGATGACGCAAGGAGGCTGAAAATAGCATGCACTGATGAAAAGCAATCCTTAGTGACAAAGAAAGAAGGATTTTTTTTCAGTCACATGACATTGTCACTGGAACCAGTCAAAGTTAATTAAAAAGTTTTGTTTAATATCAAATCTCAATAAGTACGTACTGTAAGTCAGGCTGATTCTCACACACCTTATGTAGGAAGTTACTTTACGGGTACAATAAGCAAGATTAATTGTAATATACTGTATAAATAGGGGAGGTAACTGGTTGCCCTGTATTTTCAAATAAAAAATCAGAATGTTAAAAGAACAGGATATTTTAGGAATAGGCTCATTGGCTTTTGTTCCAAGAGTGAGATGTTCAGAGGGAAATCAATTTCATGTCTGTGTGTTAAGACAGAGCTAGATCTACTAAACACCTCTAAAGCTCAGCTATTATAACGTTTATCAGAAAGTTGTGGTTTTAGGGAGTTATTTTATGACAGTTTGACAGTGACAAGACTCCAGGAAACATCTGTGTCCAGCTGTTGTTATCCAAAAAATAGTTTGAACATGTAACTCATTCAACAAGCGAGATACAACAATGTGTTATTTAGTGAGCTTTCATTTTGGTTGGTGTAGGTGTTTGTATTGCTGTCCTGTAAAACCAAAAGTCTGTCCCTGAGTTAGTGAGTGAGCGTTGGAGTTTACCCATTGGCTGTTACTCTTTCAAAATAATTAGGGGATAGTGTTTCTGTTGGAAACGGGCCGCCATAGCAAAATCCATTTCACGCAACGTTCAAGCTTTGGTTGTACTAAACTTTAAATGGTTAAAAGTTTCAAGTTTTAAAACAATGTTTGCAGTTTGTGTCAGTACTATATTTATTTAAAAGGTCATGGAATTTTTTTTTAAACTTTATTTAATAGAAAAGGTTCTTATTGTCTCATTTGGCCACGATTTAGCACATTGAACACACACAGTTCAGGCATTTACTAGTCTTGCTTAACTTTGGACAGAGCCACCAGCTGTTTGCCCCTCTTTCCAGTCTGTATGCTAAGCTAAGCTAACCAGCCAGTTACAGTGTTCTCGCTCAATACTGGACCAATTTCAAAGATTTTTGTTCACATTACTCAGACAGAAATGCATGGGAAAATAGGGTCCAGTTTGAGAAATACATAATTCTTCTTTGAGGTAAGTTCCTGTCTTAGTAGTATAGATGCCTTTGACATGACACACTGCATTCTGCTGATTTTCTTATTTATCTGAAAAGCCCTTTGAGACATAGACCAAGCACAGGAACAACTATTATGTTTCCAAAGAGGCTGGAGGGCCGAGATACTCTCCAGGGCCTCTAAGGGCAGAGCCTAAGGGAGATGAAGAGATTTAAAACTGCACTCGCTGACAGGGAGGAGGCCATGTTGGGAGATGAGAGGGGAGAGAGGGAGAAAAAACACAGCTGGAGTCAGAAAAGAGGAAAATATTCCATCCCGTTTCTTTTTGTTTTTTTTTTACCATCAGACGTTATATATCAAGCCTTTATTTTAAATCAGATAGGTGTTTTCCATCTTTGAGGTGATTTATATGATGCAGGCTCATTCAAATGAGGCGGCGCAAAGAGAATTGTTATTCTGATATGAAAATATGTCTTAGACAATGAAAAAAGACATCTGTTTCTGGCGCAGCGTCAATCTGCTGCAGGTTATACTTCCAACAAGAGGAATAGAAATAATGGTATAATGCTTAACATGTAAATAAACTATTCTGATTGAATACAGAAGAAGTGTTTATTGGTATCAAAAACAAGTTCATGTGTCTATAGCAGAAATGTAAAGCAGTCTGCATTTATTTCGGAATAAATACATGGTTCTGTGATAATATTAGTTCTGTGTGAATCGACATGTCTGAGATTTGGCTGGATCGTATATCATTTTTTCAAGGTTTTTGTTTCCTGTGCGCCTTTGTATCCGTCTCGTGAAGACGGATATGGGATGGCGGGGGGCTGTACCACTGCCTGACCAGAGTCCTCCCTCTCCAAGTCCACGCTTCCTGTGATCATCCGAGGGCTGCCAGAGAGGCTGTGTGGGTGCTGCTGCGGCGGGGATGATGGTACCGAACTCTCGGGGTGCAGACGAGTTAGTAAATAAGAGTAAAAGCAGGCACTGCATGAAAAGTGGGATTTTTGTCAGTAAGCGGCACTGTAGATTGTCGTGGAAGTTCAGGTGTACGACTGTACACAGCAATTTACAGGCAACACCGAAAACTGCTGTGAAGTGTCGGAAATTGACGTGGGCCTTGCTTGGCAGTTGTCCCCCCCTCCCCCTAATTCTAGGGGAGGCTTTAACATGTAAGTGAAACTGCTGTGAGCCATACAAATGCAAATCAGGGTAGCAGCAGGGGGAGTTGTACCCCAGGTGACATTTTTCTAAAAGGTATTAACTTCATTTTAAGAAAATTCAGGCCTAATTGTACTCTTAAATTTTAGCTTGAAATGATTTATTTAATGAAAGTATGCTAGATTAATTACTGTGTATGTCATTAGCAATGGCCTATGTTATGTAAAAAAGAAACACAAAACAATTTATTTCAACAATTAGTTTTTATCAGGCTTTGCCATAAAGGTAAAATGTGTATTCCATACAAACAACATCACACTCTCCTAGAGCTCATCCACTGTGCATAGTGGCATGACTACAGTGGCCTTTCTTTGGTCTTGCTCATCCAAGATTGTCTGGTGGAATGAAGACAGAGGCACACTGTACAGTTTTCTAAGAGAAGTCTTTCTGCTGACATCAAAACACTGTGCTCCACATAAAGCATATCAGCTGTGTCATTGCATGACAAAGTCCCAACCATTTGTCTTCATAAAATACTGGCAAATTCAGCACCATATTCACATGTCCATGGCATATGAAGCTGTTGGCTCTGCTGAAATTGCCTCATAATCTGGACTTCAATTGTCCTATTGTTATTAAACTTTCCCAGTATTCCATTAAAACTCACTGTAATTCACCTCCACGCCAGTCTGTGCGCTATTCGCGCCCTGCTGGTTAATCTCCTATCCTCTTTCTTCCCTATGTTTCTTCCCCCTCCCCCTGCCTTCACTGCTTTGATTTGAAAAATTGAGGGAGACGAGTCCTCCGAGAGTCAGAGCAAAAGCTTCCAAAGTATGAGAGTATTTCAGGCCAACTGGTAAAAGAGTTGTCTGTACACTCTGTCAAACTTCAGTTGCTTATCACGGGAGCAGCCTACAACCATGCACCTAAAAAGGAAACACACAGGAGTTGTACAAGATGTACGGAGCGTATTTTTTTCTTCCCTCCACGTCACCTCTGGGGCTCCGTAAAGATGCACCCACAGAAAAGGAAAAGACAACTTAAGTATATGATTATTAATGAAACGGCGAGCTAGTCTGTACTGTTTATTAAGTCTTGAGAAGTACAATGACTGTCTTTTGATGTTAAACAGGCTACTTAGACTTTGGCAGTAATGTTTTATACCCCACCATGCACGCAAGTTTAAACGCGAGCAGCACAGCTGTGTGCCTGCCTGCTTTCAGCGCGATTCATTATTAGGCAGAGCTAATAATCGGGACCACTGTAAGTTGCTATATAAAAGTGTATTTTCTTGGTCTTGTAATTTACAGGAAACAGTATGCCGTCTTCACAACTCAGAGACAAATTGTAGGCGCTACGAACTGGAGCAAGGGTAAGATTTAAAGAATATGCTTTCATTCTGCTGTATAAGGAAATAGATACATTAATAGACCGATCTTCACCGTACATTTTGTTTTCACAGACTAACCTCGCCTCATAACGAGGCCGTGACCTATATTTGCTCGGAGCAAGTCCAGATTTACATGATGCTGACAATGATGGCATTGTGTGCAAGTAACTTTTCCTGTTTTCTCATTCCTTGTTTAATTTTACTGTGACTTATGTTTTTTTTTTTATTGATACCACTGTCTCAACTCTCAGTTAATTGTTTTCCAGCTGCTTGTAATTACGAGACAGTAAGCAGGAGCTTCAGGTAGAAACAACCAGATCTTGCATTGCAGGCGGAAGCTGTGAAGAGTTCAGCTCAGAGTACAGCGAGAAGAAAGAGGGTAAGATTAGATCTGTTTTGGTCATTTTTAATTAATTAATAGATGTGTTCTGTCCATACCCAGTGCATCGTGCAGTACTGATTGTCTTTATTGATAGTTTTTACAGCTGCTGGAAGCGAGACAGAGTGTGCTGGATGGATTGTTCGTCCTTTTCGCAGCCAGCAGAAGTACAGGGCAACGCACCACAGACGTCTGCAAAACGGACCAAATTAAGACAGAATGCCGCTAGTTACCTTTTTTACCAGTTTACCACTTGTTGTGTAGTCTGTGTTTGTTGTGTGCTAATAAAGCTCTTTTTTTGAATGAACATCACGTTTCTGGCAAATTTTCCTTTCCTCAATAAATTCATGTCCTTGTTGGTAATATAGCGTAGTCCATAGCATAACAATGACATGAATATACAACATAATAGCATATATATATATATATATATATATATATATATATATATACACACATGATTGGTTGGCAGTGATCTGCCAACCAATCAGGAGTGATTTTTCTTGTTTAAAAGTAGTGGCTCCAGCCAATACTGAGTGAGGAAATTCAAGCCAGGCCAGACATTCTCTGCTAATTAGGCCAGACACTCTCTGGCCAGGAGAGTTTCCCTGGTACTCATATGCCTTTTAGAGCCATTAGCACCTCCGCGGGAGCTCTCCACATACGTCATGGTTCATTTCCAACAATATGTGGCACAGATGAACGCAACGTTCACAGCCTGTAAATTGTCGTTAACTGCCGAAAATTAGGGAGATTTACGGGCATTTACGGGCGTTTACAGGGACGAAAATCCCACTTTTCATGCAGTGAGGCGTTGCTTATCACGTGCCAATGTGCCACACAAAACTCAGATGTGGGGGGTAATTTCTAAATCACACTAGGTCCTCAGATGATACTAATCCCGTGCAAATAGGGTTTATGACAGCATCCTGTAGCCCCACACACATTTCTTAGGATGGTGTTGTTGGTATAGAGAGCAAGGCAAGGCAGCTTTATTTGTATAGCACATTTCAGCAACAGGGCAATTCAAAGTGCTTTACATAAAACATTAAAGAGCAGTTAAAAACGATTAAAATTTTTTTTTAAAAGTTACAGTGCAGTATAAGAAATTAACAATTATTTAACGAAAGGCAACATCAAAAAGAAAGATCTTCAGCCTTGATTTAAAAGAACTGAGTGTTGCGGTGGACCTGCAGTTTTCTGGGAGTTTGTTCCAGATATGTGGAGCGTAAAAACTGAATGCTGCTTCCCCCTGTTTAGTTCTGACTCTGGGGACAACAAGTAGACCTGTCCCAGACGACCTGAGAGGTGGTTCTTATTGTAGTAGAAATATATTTCAGCCCTAAACCGTTTAGTGATTTATAAACAGTAAAAAGTATTTTGAAATCAATTCTTTGAGGCACTGGAAGCCAGTGTGAAGACTTCAGAACTGGAGTGATGTGATCCACTTTCTTGGTCTTAGTGAGGACTCGAGCAGCAGCATTCTGAATCAGCTGCAGCTGTCTGATGGATTTTTTAGGGAGACCTGTAAAGACACCATTACAGTAGTTTATCTGTGTTGTAAGCCCCCAACGTCTCCTTCCAGGCAGCGCTGCCTGGAAGGCACTAGGATTAGGCAATGGTTAGGGTTAGGTGCCTTGAAGTCAACGGTCGCAGCGCTGCCTGGAAGGAGACGTTGGGGGCTTAAAACACCATTGAGCGTTACAGTCAAGTTACAGTCAAGTCTACTGAAGATAAAAGCATGGACAAGTTCTTCCAAATCCTGCTGAGACATAAGTGCTTTAATCCTTGATATACAGTATTCTTAAGGTGATAATAGGCTGACTTTGTAATTGTCTTAATGTGGCTGTAGAAATTCAGGTCTGAGTCCATGACTACACCAAGATTCATTCTTTGTTGTTTTTAACATTGTCGTTTGAAGCTGAGCGCTGACTTTTAATCTTTCCTCTTTTGCTCCAAAAACAACCACCTCAGTTTTTTCTTCATTTAATTTAAGAAAGTTAATTTGTTCAATGGACTTAGTCAGTTTTTGTATTGGATTATAGTCCCCTGGTGATAAGGTTATGTAAATTTGTGTGTCTACATAACTATGGTAACTTATTTTGTTGTTTTCCATAATCTGAGCCAGTGGAAGCATGTAGATGTTAAACAGAAGAGGCCCCAGAACGGAGCCTTGGGGAACTTCGCACGTCATATTTGTATGCTCAGATGCATAATAACCTATAGATACAAAGTATTCCCTATTCTTTAAGTAGGATTCAAACCAGTTTAGTACTGAGCCAGAAAGGCCAACCCAGTTTTCCAATCGGTCTAGTAATATGTCATGTCAAATGCAGCACTGAGATCAAGTAATACTAAGACTGAAGTTTTGCCACTATCTGTGTTTAAGTGGATGTCATTAAAGACTTTAACAAGAGCCGTCTCAGTGCTGTGGTGTGAGCAGAGCACGTTAGAGGAGAAAAGAGTACAGTTCCTTCCTCATTTTTCACATAGAAGAAGACTGGCTCTCCCCCTCCCTGACAGACACAGTAAACATTTCACATTGCACAATGCCTGTTATGTTTGTGTGCATGCCTGTAAATGATAATAAGCCCAATGCTGTGTTTCCCATATTGTCATGTCCAAAATGGTTTTCAACTTCTAACAATGTCTCCAAACACACAGCTTCTGACTTTGTGACTTCTTGATCCAGAGAAGATGACAGCTCTGCTTCTTTCTTCAGCATCACAGTACGAGGACATGCAAGTGCTTTCTGACAGCAGCTGCAATCATATCTTGTATAACAGACTGAGTGCAATTGTGCCATCCACTGCAAAGCTGTTTTCATTTTGGGAAACAAATAAGCACCGATGGAACTTTGGCTCTAACATACATAGAATAAAATGTACAGACTGTGAAGGCATGCACTCAAAGGCAGAACGAAGAAACCAAAGAAAGACTGTATGAAGCATTGCTTTCAGGCAAAAATCTTTTCTACACTTTCAAACAAGTTCAAAGTTGAAAGCATTTTCCAGCCCAACAATTTATTCAGCCAAACACACATACAGCTAAAGCATGGCTGTTTTTCATATTTCATGTACTAAGTGAGGAGAAAACAAAAGTTCAGAGAATGGGCAGAAATTACATTTATTTCTACAAATTACTTTTGCCCAATAACTTTTTAGCAGAGGTGGCAGAGATATAAAACCAGCCACAGATACATAGCAGTGAGCATCTTGCAGAGTACAGCTGCAGGCTATCTTCTGTTACAGTCTTCCATGTGATCTATATGACATTACTGTGCACCAGAGACTGTTGTTCTCTGACTTTATCTTTTAAAGTGCTCATATTATACTTTTTGGCTTTTTCCCTTTCCTTTATTGTGTTATATATCTTTTTTTGCATGGTTTACAAAGTGAAAAAGCCCAAAGTCCACCCGAAGGCACTTACCATCTCCAACAGAAAACACTGTTCACAAACTGCTCCAAACAGCTCTATTGTAGTCCAGCCTTTACTTCAGAGAGAAACGTGTGTCACTTTGTAACACGTTATAATGCTCACCTAGCTGCTAGCATGGCACGCCCTCATTCTCTGCTTCTGACTGGCTAGTAGTCCTTACCTAGCTACTGAGCATGTGTGACTCTCAACAAAGATGGAATAGAAGTGAGAGGTCTCACTCTGTAGCTAAAACAGAGAGCTCAACACACAGGGTGAAAAGAGGAGCTGCAGCAAAGTGCAGTACAACAAAAATATGGTGTTTTTTGAAAATTAAACCATGTAAACCTATTCTGATATAACCTCTAAATACAATTATGAACCTGAAAATGAGCATAATATGAGCTCTTTAAGGCTGAGCATCCTTCCAAAAACAACAAAGCACCCCAGCCTGGGGAGAAGCGCTGCCTTCAGGACAAACTCAGGTAACAATGTCGTTCTACAACCCGCTAGCTTCATAGCTAGTCAATCCCCACAGACCCCCATGTTAATGGGTGTACACACGTAAACAACATGTATAATTAGCTTTCTTGTCAGGTGGCGACCTCTCGTGGCTGTGATAGATAGATAGATAGATAGATAGATAGATAGATAGATAGATAGATAGATAGAGGACCGTCTCCAGTAATTAGCTTGAGAACAATCAAGGCCGCACGGTGGACATTTTAAACATGTGACCGTAACACGTGACCACGGTGGCAGTTTTAATCATGTGACCAATCTATTTAACGTAACAGGTGCAGTTTTCAATACGTAGTTAGCATTAATGAAATGGAACTAGTTAAGTTTAAGCAACATACGCCCTTAGTTAGGGTTAATAAAACATAAGGGATTGTCTTAAAATAAGTCACGTAAAACTACTTAAATGAGGACATAACGTGACGTCTCGGACTAAGGTCTGTAAAACGCGGTTAATTTCAAAATCACAGTTGACATTTAGTTTCACACAGGACTGGTACCCCAGTCTCCTGAGTGAAAGATCTGTTTGGTACCTCCAAATGCAGAATTTGGTGCTCTTATACTTTGTCACCGTACTTCCTTGTTTGCTCGTGCAAAATTACTACAGCCACGAGGGGTCTCGAACTAACAAGAAACGTAATTATGGTGCGTTATATGCTGATTGCACATTTGACCTATACGGTCATTTTCTGCTAATTTCCCCCTTCATGACAATTGGGGGGGGGGGGGTATAACTCACCCGCATGCATGATAAAGGGGTGTGACAGGTGACAGTGTGACAGGTGGCTGCCGTCACAGGAGGCAAGTATAGACTGTAGGCTTCCTTCAGCCACCTCAGCTCCATCAAAGCTGGGAGTCGGCGGCATTAGGCACTGCCAAGAGGGCGATGGCTGGAGTCACTGGGATCCGCCCACTTTGAGCTTCATTTTGGCTTTTTAGAAACCTATGGATGACGTCACGGAGACTACATCTATGTCGCACACACACACAACTACTAATATGAACTTTATTCTTTATATGTGGTTGCACTGATGAACACTTATGTGATTTGCATGTTGTGTAAGTTCTGCCAAAGCATTTGTATGTTTCTCCTAGTGTATTTGTGAGTGTATACAGTATATGTGCCTTAATGGCTTATGAAGTCCTGTGTGCAGGTGTATGCAGGAGATGAACAGTAATAAGAGTTTTGAGGGCCTCCTTCAGGCAGACACATCAAAATGCAAATGGAGGCGCCATTTTCAGTCCAAGACTCAATCGATTGTGCTGGTGTGAGAGGCTCTGCTTGTGTCTGTGGAGCTCCTGCAGCTATAAAGTTTAAACAAGCCCATCATGTCTTTGGCCACATTTTCATTTTGCTACATTCTACAATTCCTGTTGAAATTGCTGTAAACTGCTTTGGGTATAGCTTGTTTAAAGCTGTTGTGCTCCTGAATAGCTGCAAGACTAAAAGCGACACAAAACACAATGACATAAATACACTGACCTCTGTGAAGCATATTTCAGTATTTACACTCTGTAGAGTCCACATTGTACTTCACAGAGGAAGAGTTTTTATAACTTTACAATTTAATTTACAGTCCCAAACCAACGAAGAAGCAGAACTGTAGACTAGAGTCTTGGACTCCATCGAGTTACAAGACTTGATTTACCTCTATGGCTAAAGACTCAACGTGATTTAAAGCAAAAAGCTGAAGAGACTTGAATTGTTGACCCATTAATATTGGAAAATGCAATAGTGTGTGTCATTTTGCTTTTTGGAGCTCTGCCAAACTGTCATAAATAATTAATAACATGAGTCTTCATAACCTAATGCTCACTTTCAGTTGCAGCTGCAGGGACCTGAATGAAACAGAAAAAAACTCTAAATTCAGATTAGAGGAATTAGCCTTTCATTATCAGATTAATTAGTCTATACACATAAATTAGTAGCTCAATAGTTTCCCATCTTCATATTCAGCATATCGCCTATTTTCCTCCCTGTACCAAAAAAATTAATTTCCTAGTTCCTGCTTCTAGTTATTAAAATAGCTCCTTTTCAGTGCAATCTAACTGTTAAAACTAAAGCTGAGCCTTGTTAGTTAAGCTGAATACAGCTTAATATGTCTGTGTTAATTACCATTTGCCTTTTAGGGCTCAGTAGTTTCAAGTCTGATTCTAATGCACTATGCTGCTATGGTAGTGACATTCAGGTTCAACACTGATCCGGGTTTTAATGTGACTGAGCAGAAATGTGTTGTGTAGAGTTGTGTAGATATACAGAAACATTACAATGTTCCAAACAGACAAAACCTCATCATGGAGCTTTTTATACAGCTGCTCTTTCGTTTTGAGCGTTCTCCTTGAATTATTTGACACAATAGATGCTTTTTATTACTTGCTACTGGACGATAAATGTCTTGTTTCCATTGTACATTTCAAAACTAACTAATAGACCTGAGGGGTGTACCCCAAAGTTGTATGTTTTATGTGTATTTGTTCCACAAACATAAAATACAAATTACATTGAAGAAATACAAAATACATGTGACTGTGTGGTAGAAACCTGTAATGGCTTATATAAAACCCACACCCAAAGGATATACCAACTGTAGACAAAAAAAATACATTTTATGTGTTTGTGTGCAAAAGTTTCATAAGAAATGTAAAAAAAAAAAAGAAATACATGCAGAGTAATTTTACGGTAAGTTTACAGTAAAAACAAGTGAGATTAGCGAGGTTTGTTGAGTCTAAAGCAAGATTTTTTTTCCGTCTCACACAGGTGGTTCTCTTTCAACCTGGCTGGATCACCATGGCAACTTGTGCTGCAGGGCTAACCGTGTTTCGAGTTTCGACTTGAATTTGACTAAAAAGCTCCTTTCACTCATCAACTCGTGGTAGCCGTTATCTCTGAATAGGGCTTCAGGCTTTGTCGAGTCAGCTAAGGCAAAGAAACCCTGGCTCTGTTGAACTTGCTTAGTGGTACACCCCTCAGAAAAGCTTGATCCAAGATTTGAGACTTGACTGGGACCTAAGGAGTATACCACGAAACAACACTGACAGAGCCATGGTTTCTTTGCCTTAGCTGGCTCCACAACATCTATATTTTGCAAACTCTATGCATGGAGCATCTCCAGCTGGACTGATCCAAAGCCCGGTCGGTCTGACTCACTGGCTTTAAGGTGACTAAGCTAAAGGAAAGGAAAACATTGTGAGGCAGAACATTAAAAATGTAGCTGTCAAAGGAAGCCCGTTCTCCCTGCTGAAATGTCCGACTTTATACAACCTGCTTTAAAACACACAGCTAGACATTTGTGTCTGTTTGGCTTTGGTAAAAAAAACTGGTAAATACATGTATGGAGAGCTGCTGGTTGTGTATGTGTGTGTGTGTGTGTGTGTGTGTGTGCCTGTGTGTGTGTGTGTGTGTGGCATTAACACGTTGGGGCTTGGACCAACTCCCTAACATCTGCTGCTGGTTTATTGGAGGATCCCAGCAACAGCCAAAACCAAGTCAGGGATGCAGCCTTTATCTATTACGGCCTAGTCTATATACACGACGTTCCACTTCCGGGATTGCTCCGATGCAGCCAGAAATTCCACCTGATGTCCCTCATTTAGGCCGGATGTCTGTTGCCTTGGGCGCACTTTGTGTTGGCATTCTAAACTCCAGGGCAATTTATGAGGACTACGGTTCTCTGCTCCTCAGATCTCTGCAGGGTATATCAAGACAGCTAGCTAAACTATCTGTAGAATCTGAGTTTTCTGTTGCACGACTAAAACAACCTTTGAAAGTACACACATTCCACCAAAACAAGTTCCTTCCTGAGGCTATTTAGCAGAGGCGTTGTTGTGCTTAGCGCCGTCCAAGACGATTGTGATTGGTTTAAAGAAATGCCAATAAACCAGAGCACATTTTTGTCCCATCCCGGAATGCTGTGTGGACTCGCCAGTCTGGCAATGCAAGACTAATTATGACCCAATGTCTCCTGCCCGGCCGACACATGTTCCTGCTGAGCTGCAGTGGTCCCCAGATCCGACAGTTACCGGCTGCTTCCTCAAGAGGGGTCCCGTCTACACGGGCTCACGTCCGGGCATCCACCAAATGTGCCCACTCGAAAGGGCCAAGGTCATTATAGTTTAGCATTTTTCATTAATTTTTATTTTCATTTCGTTTTGACTTTTTGTTTTCAAATTCAGTTTAGTTTGAATTAGTTTTTAAAGTGGGTTTGCTAGTTTAGTTTAGTTTTTATTTTTTGAAAATGCTTAGTTTTAGTTTAGTTTTTATTAGTTTTAGTCTTAGTCTTTTTTTGTAATATGGGTTATTTGTCGGGGGATTCAAAAAGGTCAGAAAAAGTATTGTGTAATAATAACTCAACAAAAACATCATACAATTTTAGAAATATGTATTCAAAATGTATTCAACAATAACACCAGTATATAAAATGTAGCCTACATATGGTCATAAATATGTAAACACTCTACACAAGACGCCACAGTAAGTGCAAAATGTGTGCCAGGAAAAAACCCAAATAGCCAACAGACTAAAGGAGACATACATGAACAGGTGTTTTGAACTTTGGTTCGAGTCAAGTGGTGAACTTTTTGAAGTCAATCGACTCACACAGTTGTGTAGACATCCCAGTATCAATCCACATATTAACCCACGCTTCTTCCCACTTTTGGTGTTCCATACATCCATGCCCTGTAACGGGGTTAGCTTCTGTTTCGGCGAAAGGGGGCTTTGCGTTCTCCTTTACCTTGTTAATGAAAGCTAGGTTAGCCTCCTTGTGCGCGCTTCTCATGTACTTTCAAATTTGTGGGATTTTTCCCTGTAATAAATTGTCCACATATTTTACCACCTTCCACTGCAAGGCACTTGCTTTTATCTGACACAGTCATAATCAAATAGGTCTCTGTCGCTTTCTTCCGACTTTCGGTACTGCTATGATGCCAGACGAGGGGCATGGACTATGTTGTGTTCAATTTGACGTGGAATGTCGGAATTTCTCTGTTCCCAGTCAGAAACTATACATGTCTGCGGGAAATGTCATGGTCGGAGAGATATAACGTTATTTGCTCTATGAAAGACATTGACAACGATGAAAATTAAGGACATTTACTCAAAAAATTTATTTTATTTTATTTAGTTTTGCAAACAGACATTACAGTTTTAGTTTAGTTATCGTTTTTTTGTAATGCCCCGTTTTTATTTTTATTTCAGTTAATGACATTGTTTTTTCCCACCTAGTTTTCGTTATTTCGTTCGTTTTCATTAACGATTATAACCTTGGAAAGGGATTCCACCACCCTCGTCACCCTCCAGACAGTCCAGTCCCCAGGCCGTCCACCTGAGGGTTCCTGATCCGCCCCTGTCAAGCCCCCAGGCTGTCCACCTGAGCGTTCCTGCCAGTGGTGTTTGTCAGCTGGGTGGCTCTGCTGCAAAAATAACAATATAATGCTTACATAAAGTACTGCTGTAATAGCTTCTTCAGCCCTGTTGGCGTAGGATTAGTATTACCTGGTGACCTCAATTAATTTGTAATACTTACGGAGGTAATCCCGAGCGAATCCGCCATGTCTGTAATTTGTCAAGTAAAAATTCCCTCACAAATGACCTACCATATTTTGCCTAACACTGAGGTCCTGTGATAATATTAGTCCCATGCAAATCAACATGTCTTTGATTTGGGTCATATATAATGTTTTCATGTTTTTTGTTTTCTGTGCCCCTTTTTATCCCTCTTGCGAAGACGGATATGGGATGGCTGCGGACGCTGCCTTTCATGGCCAACCTAGTCCGGACAACTGTCAAACCAGAGACCTCCGTCCCCGAGTCGAAGCCCTCCCTGCGGCTGACGGCAATGCTGTGTGGGTGCCGCGGCGGCAGGGATGATAGAGGTTACCAGAGGCGCATCCCCTACCGGTCCTGGACCACAAAGATACGGAACCCCGACCCCAGTGCAATGCGGCGGCCCTGGCCGTCCTCCACCTGCGTTCAGGTACCCAACTCTCGGGGTACAGATAGTAAATTTGAGTAAAAGGCTTTACTTATCCCGTGCGAATGCGCCACATGAAACTCAGATGTGGGGTCCTCAGATGATACTAATCCCGTGCAAATAGGGCTTTTATTAATATTTAAAGCAGCCATATTATGCTCATTTTCAGGTTCATAATTGTATTTTAAGGTTGTACCAGAATAGGTTTACATGGTTTAATTTTCTAAAAACACCATATTTGTGTTGTACTGCAGTGCTCTCTCTCACTGCTGCAGATCCTCTTTTCACCTGGTCTCTGTTTTAGCTACAGAGTGAGACCTCTTTTCTTCTTCTTCTTCTTCTTCTTCTTCTTCTTCTTCTTCTGTACTATCTTTGATTGCACTGCACATGTGCAGTAGCTCAGATGTAGATCATGTCAGCTAGCTAGCTCCATAGACAGTAAAAGAGGCTGTTTCTACAACTTCGGTCAGTTACAAGGCAGGATTAGCTGGGAGACTTCTAAATGAGGGCGCACATGTAAGTAGTTCTTTTGTAGATTATGGTGAACTTGTGTGTGTTGTAGCAGTGCTTTGCTATTGAGAACAAGGTAGCATGCTAGCGTTAGCATTAGCGTTAGCATGCTAACGAGCTAATGGTTGCGGTTAGCCTGCTCGTTTCGGCTTGTGACGTCACAAGCCGTGCCGATTTTGAACAGCTCACCCAGAGACTGAAGGCAGGACACATTGAGAAACCGTATCTCACTCTAAACAGCATGGATGGATTTTTTTCAAAGTTTGTATGTGTGTGGAAGCACCAGAGACACAACATAACACCCCAAATCCCAGAAAAAGTGATTTTTTCATAATATGGGCACTTTAATGTCCTCGGTCTCCCTGCTCGAAGAACAAGAAAAGAGAGGCAAGCTGAGGGACTAAAAAGAAGAGCGGTGAGTTTCTCCAGGACCTGGTGGCCAATCCCAGTCTGCCGGCTTCACACCAACACCGCTGTCACAGAAAACTCATAAATAGCATTAAGAATGTATCGGAGCTGCGGTAGCCCTGCTCCTATTGTGAACTGGGGAGGAGAGTTATGTTGAGGAAAAGAATGGAGCGTGTCTATGAATTATTGACACTGCTGTATCAAAAGCAGGAGGACGGTGATATTTTTGTTGTTGGGGCTGGCCAGCCTGGAGACTGCCTCTGCTTCTCCTTATAGAAAGAGTCTCAAGGGAAATGGAGTTTGTGTTAGTGGTTTTGACTGTGTGAATTGTTTACCACTGCACAGTATGATTTCCCATCTGGAACAGTAAATGCTGCGTTATCAATCATGAACTTGATATCATGTCCTGTAATGACAGAACAAGTAACTGGGACTGATGAAACCCTGACAGACACAAAGTCCCAGAAAAGTAGCTATGATGTGAGTTTTTTTTTTTCTGAGCTTTGAGGTCACTTTGTTCTTGTCATCGACTGAACAGTCGATGGCTTTGCCTTTTTTATACAAGACTCATAAAGTGCCTCTTTCACTGCTGCACGTCAATAACCCATGGCAACCGCATGTGCTTTGTTTCAATTGCTGCCACATCCGTCGAACAGAGAGACAAGTGAAATCCAGGAAAGGTTTCAGTAAACAGAAAAATACCCGAATATTTTCTGTTCCTGGCTGGTAGGTTTTCAGATTTGAACCACTCAGCCTGTCCATCTTCCCAGATGGTATTCATCCTGTCTAATGTCTGGAATTACCACACTGATGTGCTTGACATACAGGGCCAGATGTACTAACGCTTTTGCGCCCACTTCAGGCGTATTTGTTTCGCAAGGTGCGAGTAAAAGCATAGCGAGGTATGTACAAACAGGCCGCACTGAGGTAAAAGCGCAGACTGCCTGTTGCGGGGACTGAAAATGGCAAATTGCACTTTTCATGGGAGGGTCAAGGGGAAAGTTTCTCATAAAGAGATGGGAGGGGAAGCAAGCGTAAAGTGCGCCTAATTATGTATTCCATGGTATGTACAAAAACCTCCCGTGAAAGCGCGCCTCTATTTTGCGGTGAAAATTCTCCGCCTCTTAAAAGCAGGTGTAAACCATGCGGGTTTCCTCGCATATGCCTCCTGGTGAAATGGCAGCAGTAATCCGAGCAAGACGAAGACACTTTGCCACAAGGATCACACTTTTTCAGTTACAGTGTTACAGATTAAGCAGCCATGCAATATTACAGTTACTGGAAGAAATCAAAGATGACATTGAATCTCCGGCTCAGCATTCACATTCCATTCCAGCTGTTGTTACACTCCTCGCTACGTTACAAATATTGGCATCAGGATCATTTCAAACATATATATGGCAGTCTGCACTCAGCCGTATCATAGCACCAGTACATAACGCTTTGCTACAGCGCACTAGTCATTACATACATTTCCCCACCACTAATGCCGAAATAACACGCATCAAGCTTTTTTCATGAACAAGCAGATCAACTTCGTTTTCGCAAAATCTTTGTTTTCGCTGTTTTGACTGACTTGGTGGCTGATCCATGATAGAAAGAGAGAAGGAGGCCCATTCAATTGCGCGTTTAAATGTGCGCAATATACGGTATAGTTGTCGGAGAAAGGCGCTGATTGCCTGATGAACTGCAGGTTTGGTAAATACGACGTAAGCTGAAGTATCACAGCGTGCGCTTTCTGCGGGTTCGCCATGACGCTGATAACACTACGTTCGCAAATGTACGTACATCTGGCCCACAGAGTCAACTGGCCCAAATCACCTCACCACCTCAGTGTGAGCACGTGGTCACAGGTTTGTTCATGGGTTATGCTTCCTGCCACTACTTAGCACAGACTCTGTAGGTGATCACTGCTGATATAGCAGGCAGAGTAGGAGACGCCAGAAGCATGGACACAAGCTGTGTCCTCTCCAGTGGGCTGTTTGCTTTCAAACACAGCTGACGAGGGGAAACCATGTCCATCACCACAACTTAAAAAACTATTTATCGCATCTTACTTCTGGGCCTCGGGTCATTACTTTGATCAGTTTTTCTATTGTACTGCAATATTGCTAAAGACGCCTACATATGATAAGCGGCAAAACCGTGAGGTAGGGCGCAGAGCAGAGAGGCCAAGCGCAGCGCAGGAACGTTCTGGAATTGGTTTTGCCTTGAAAGGTCAGCGGCAACTAGGTCAAAGTTTAAATAATTTGAACTTTGAGCGCAGCGCACCGAGGCAATTCCAAGCGGTGCACGACGCCAAGGGTAGCTCTGCGCCTTGGGCAGCACCTCCCCATAGGAAAACAGTGGAATGGCCAGCGCAGAGCAGCTTTACCACAGCTTTATAATGTGTAGGTGGCTTAAGAGTAGGTCCAACAAACAGTGGAAGTGAAATCAAGTGAGCACACCCTGTCATGTCATGTCTGACTTCTTAAGAATTGCATAGTAAACAGAAATTTATTTAGTAACATAGGTATAATAATATGTGCTTATAGTTGTGTAGTGTTATAATTGTTATTTACACTATGTGTGTATTTCTAAAGTTGTGAGGTGGACAAAATATATTTGTAAAGTTGTGAGGTGGACAAAATATATCAGAAATTTCATCATACAATACTTTCGATAATATAATACTATAAATCGAAATTACTATACGTGAGTCAACACACAAGCACCTAGAATAGTATCAGCAAAACTGTCTAAGTGATTATTTTCTGAGGATTCAGAACTATGAGCAGCACATGTCACATTGTTAAGATTAAAAATATTGATTAATTCAGCTAAGCGTCAACACTGCTTTACAGTTCCAGTGCCAGCTGATGGGACTGTGACCCCATGATGTCGCACTGCATGATGAAGTTGAGTTGCAGTAACAGCTACTACTGTGAGTGTACAACATGAATTTCCATTAAACTATTTATTTATATTTCATAGATACATTATCTCTTATAACTGGATGTATGTATTATTTTTGTTGGTCTCCTCTCTCAGTTACAACAGTGCTGTGCTTCCACAGAGCTTTGTGTGAGTGTCGACATAGTTCCTGATTGTCTGGAACAAACATCCTCACAGAAGTCTTGGCACTGACAAAGGAATTCTGCATGATCGACAAACTTTAGCTAACAGATATGACACAGCAATAGAACAAAGTGCTGGCTCATTGCCATGTCATGTTCCATCTGACTGCCAGTGCAATTCAGCTGTCTTTTACTGGACTTCTTGTTCTTCTTCTCTGACTTCCTGTAAACTCTCTCAAGGAGTCAATTTGTTCACACAGAACAAAGATAAACCAGAGTCAGCAGACTTCATTCTACTTGATAAATGTCGGAGTGTGAAAAACAAATCAAAAAGCTCGGAGCTCTTTCTTTCCAGCAGCTTTCCAGCCAATGGCTGGAGGTTGTCTCATCCACTTTGTCCCATTTCACCCCAGAGAGGGAGAGATTAGGAGCACTTTTAGACCAAATCTGCTCCATCTGTCAGTGCTATTAGAGAAACTGACCAGCATCATTGCCTCAGACCATCTCACACACACACACACACACACACACACATGCAATTTACCCACCAGCACCATCCTTTCCACTGCCATCACCACCAATCTGGCTCTCCAGGCCCTCAGGGAGGTTGAGGTGCAGCTTCGGTTAGCTGGTAGTTGGGAGCAGTACAGTGGTAATTCAGACAACACTCACCAGAGTGTCGCTGCCATATGCTATGTGCTTGGCGTGGCCGATGCCTGGCCCGAGTGTACCGTCTGCAGTCCCATCAGGCCCTGCACGGTGTTTGTTCCCGTCACGCCATCTGTACCACCTGTGGAGAGAAGGAGGGAGTGCTACTGTTGAGGAGTAACAATTTCGGAGAATTGTCAGCAACGGAAAGTAACAAGCAAGACTTTGGGAACACAAGTTTTTAGCTTCGGGCCTGGTAAGCAATAACAACCATATAAAGACATAGAATGAACATTTGTCAACATTAAAGGGACAGTTCACCCCAAAATAAAAAAATACATATTTTCCTCTTACATTTAGTGCTATTTATCAGTCTAGATAGTTTTGGTGTGAGTTTCCCAGTGTTGGAGATACTGGCCGTAGAGATGTCTGAGCCAAACAATTACATACATACTAGTTCAGGGGTCAACAACCTTTTTAACATGACGTGCCATTTTAAAATGTTCTTGTTCATGTTCAGTGTGCCATACCAGCATTAAGCATTAAGCCCACTCAGGCTGTCATTTTTTTTCCTTTTGCGCCGCATTCTGTGAAGAAGGCAACAAGTACTAGCCAATCAGAGGAAGAGTAGGGTGGGTCTTTTAAAATGTGGATAAGGAAAAGTGCTCCTGCCAATGGCTGTGAAAGTGATCATTTGGCACTTTCCAAAAATGTCTTGTACACCTAGTGCTGTTGTACCATTTGTTGAGTTACCGCTTGCCAATGGCACTCGTGCCTAAGGTTGCAGACCCGTGCACTAGAGTATTTGCATGCTGAGTTAGCTAACGCTACAGCTCATCCGAGGAGGACACCATTAATATTTACATATTGGTCTGTCACAAACACCAGCCTCTCCTACATGAGTATGCTTCCTTCTGTGCAGTGATGCGGTTGGCAAGTGTAGTTTGGTACAAAGAAAATAGTTCCTACAATTAACGTTATTAGTGTTATAAGTTAGCAGCACACTTGCACAAACAGACCCAGGGTGAGTAAGAAAGGTCTGAGTAAGAGAGAGGAAGACAGCTCCCTTTGCCCGTTAGCTCTGAGATGACGTTATCTTTTGCTGTGTGCTTAGAAGCTCACAGCAACTTAATACAATCTATTGTCTGTATTTTTTTTTCTATCCAGTGTCGGCAAAAAATAGTGTTTTAGTGAGTTTCTTCTAAGCGAAATAGTCTGAGCGAATTCAAGCTGGCCTTTTATTGTGAAGGGTAGACACGGAAGAGCCAGCGTTAAGGCAGCTTTTTTTCCTTCAACCTAGAACGGATGAACGCCTGAACTGAAAGACAGACACAGAAGGGTCCTCGGTTTATAGTTAGATTCAAGTCCAAGGTAGCTTGTCCTGGTAGTTGTATTGTAGAGAATATGGAAATTGCAGTGTAGAAACAAGTGTGCCTCTGTTTCCCACGGGAATCCAAATGAGCATGATTGTTTGACTCAGAGTACATCTGCATTACGTTTAACACATTTCACCACAGGGCGACTATTGACTCCAGAGTGGTGGTGGGCAGCAGCAGCAGCATGTTTCTTGGGGTTCAATTCAATGCATGGCATCCTGTCACATCTTTAGTGTTTGAGTCTGTATGTGTGAATGAAGAAATATGTACAATCTCAGCCTTTGCTGCTACCATGTTAACCATTCCTTTTTAAATCTCTGTCTTGTGAGTCCCCCAACTGTGTGGAAGTGCAATACTAAATCCTTGGAGTGCCCTTGTGTTGTGGACATGGAGCTTTCGAGTAATTTTATAGAATCTCCCAACTTTGACACCACAAATAGAGGAGGGAAGTGGACAGCAGTAAATATATTTTGAGGGCTGTCCAAAGAGATTAATTTTTTTATGATACCCCGTTTTTATTTATTTTTTAAAACAAAGATGTTGTGAAAACATTTTTTCATGACTACAAACAAAATCATCAGGAGTTTAATTACTATAACTCTAACATGTATAGTTATTGTTATTTGGGAATTAATTTTAACCTGAAAGCCAATACCACAATCAGTTTTAGTGCTCTCCAGATCCATAAGGTTTCTACATTGAGTCCAGTTCAGTTACTTGTGTTAGTGTACCAACAAACTGATGAGAACAGATCCTGGCAAGAAAATGCCCTAGAAAATATTTAGCTGTTAGCTAAAGGAAATGATTTGGCACACGACAGAGCATAAGGGGCAGAGGGCCTGGCATGGACCAGAGCCACACCGTTTAACTGTTAGCAGCGGGGGGTGTATAACTGGCACCAAACTGGACAGCAGACCGCGCCCAGGACTGGGCACAAGGACAGGGGGAGGAAAGCAAGCCAGAGGCTGTGTGATTCCATGAAGTACTGCAGGGTGCCTGTTTAGGTGCCTGTCAGTTCTGCTGGAGCTGCCAAGTAAGGCTGTTACAGCCCAACGGCTGCATCTGTCCCTTCATAGCCATGACTCAATGTGAAAAAGCACGTTTAAGAAATGGATCGACTCTTCATACTGAAAATACACTTGTCATGTAAAGAGTGAGAGAAAAAGGCACATGGTTATATTAATGCAGAAGTGTATTACATATATTGGTGTCTGAATACAGTGAAGTACTCCATGTGTATTTGCATGCTCTGTATTGCCATCATATGCTGCCTTGGCTGCTTTTATTCTGCGGTGACAGGGGAATGATTTTGGCAAAGCTGTGGATGTTGATGGCCTGTTGGGCTCAACGACAGATGTTCCTCTCTGGGTCCTGGGACAATGCAAGAACGACAGCAATGCAAACAATAATAGTCATTCTATGAATATAGCACTGTTGCAAACTGCACATTTCAAAATTCAACAAATTCAAATGCAAACAAAACAATTAAATCCTGATATAAATGTTTCACCATATTTTTCATACAGCATGGTGCATAGAAAGGATTACAGTGCCATTACCAATAAATATGGCATTTGTCATTGTTTTAGACTCTTTTGTCTACTTAACTGGTTTACTCACATCGACACACATCGAGAGCAATTTTGGGTTCAGGGTCCTGCTCAAGGACATGCCTTTGTTCCTATGTATTATATGCAAAAGCTCAGGATATTGGAGAAGTGCTTGCACAGAATGTATCGTAGTGTTCAGCATTACTACGTACAACTCTATAAAGTTCTGACTAATATAGACTTGGCCTGAATGCAGCAGCACTCAGTAGTTTTGTATTAATGATAGAACCAAGTCAGCCATGCCAGCAGCTCTGTGAGAATTAAACACCAGACCAGCTGAGGCTGATGGTCATTAGTTTTGCAGGTTTTTGGTCAGAAACCAAAGTATTTGAGAAAGTAAAAGTCTTTTGTCTGATCGTTCAAGACCAACTTAATCTGCATTTCAGTTTTTACAAGTTATGTAACTAGACATTTATTAGTGAATATTTTATGAGACTGCGTTATCTCCATAGATGTCATACTAGGAATTTGGAGGAAATCTGATCTAAATAGCAAAACAATTACAAATACATTGTCCGTAAAGAAATCAGTATGGAACTGGCTTTCAGTGTACGCCGGCAGTGTACGCCGGCTGTCTAGCTAGCTTGCTTGCTAGGGTGGTCAGGTGGGGAGGTTTGGACCCAAAAGCAGGCAGGAAAGCAACACGCAGGATACAGGAAATAAAAATCTACCTATTTATTCTCCAAGGAATACAAACTGGACAACTAGGACACGCAGCAACAAAATGAATCACGATGAACAAACGGACAAAGGACAGGTAAAAATAGGCGAGCTAATCACAAGACAAGGCAAAGCTGGAGTGGGCAGGGAACTGCAATAAGGAGGGAAACACTGATTGGGTAACAAGACATTGATGATTGGTAACACAAAAGCAGGTTGATGAGGCTAGACTCAAAACAGGTGTACAAGGGAAGACATGCTGGGCCAACCTGTGCTCACTCCCTACTCATCAAATACTGACCCTTGGTCAATGTCTCTCAGCATCAGATACCGACGCAATAATCTCCCTTTAGTATCTTTATAGGGAGCACCGGGCAGAGCAGCAGCTCGACCATGGCGCTGTAAGATGACGTAGTATTAAGAGCGACAACGGTAGAGAGTAGTATCAAAGACCGGAAATCATGAGGAGGCTGGTTGGGGTGGTGGATGGGTCCAACATCACTTTCACCCAGGAGACCGGGGTTCATGTCCCGTTGTTGTCCAGCGTGTCACTGAAACGTACATTTTGTAACCCCACCCACCATCTTTTCCTAAACCTAACTGTCCCGATCTTGTGTCGCATGACAGTTAAACGTACGTCCTGACCCAGAGTGTCAAAAAGTGATGCCAAGAGTCCCGACCAAGCGTGTCTAAATATAACGCCAAAGGGCTAAAAGCTAAAGGACACTTTGGGACACTTTGGGTTTATGTTGAAATATAAATACCTACATTATACAAGAAGGTAACTCGTATTGGTTTTCCCTCTTATGGACATAATGTGCAAAAAGATATATTTGTAAAGTTTGAACGTCTTTAGAAGGAACATTCAAACGTAATTTTGGGCAGTTTTGACAGCCCTGTATGTATTGGATTAATCAGATAAGATGAAGATGAAAAATTAGAAGAGCCTTCTGTGTTTGCCATTTGTCATTTGTTTGCTTTTGTCACTTACGTTTTTCTTCTCCTGCACTAATTCACTTTAGCTAAATAGCCAATCAGAGTGATTCCTCTCAACGACGGGCAACAAAAAAGCCAACGAGGGTCTTCTAGTGGCGACGGTGCTGGACATACTGCAGAAACTAGTGGGACGGGTGCTCATCGTCAGCCCATCTTTGAGCTGTGTATCCACACAGATTCAAAGTTTCTCTGGATCAAAGTGTTAGATAATGTAACGATCACTGTGCTAAGTAGAAAGTGACATTTGCAGTGCATTGGCATTCTGGGGCTGGAGACTTAACATTTCAACATCATTGTGTTTCCCTTTGAGGAATTTGTTCTTCATATGTGGTCCTACCTTCTTTTCTCTCAAAATATATCCCAAATGTGGTTGAAACGCCACATTTCCTGAAATACACATAATGCGCTGAGGCTGATACATTAGGTAGCCAGCATATTCCCTTTCATCTTCAACTCCCAACCATCCAACAACCGCCCACCAACACACAGATACAAACTTTAAGAACAAGGTATCTAAACTAAAAAAAAACAGGTTGAGGGTGAGAGGTAACCCCCTGTGATTTCAGTACATTATATTCAACTTGGTGCTCATTTGCAAACCACTGATAAATAATTATCATAATTGGCACTTCCTTGCTAAATCCTATCTTTATCAGGTACTGCAGGATTGCATTAGGGAGAAATAATAGTTGCGTCACCCCCTCATCTGCACCATGTCTTTAACAACTGGAACAGCATAATAATAACACAGAAAAGATAACCCTTTTTAATTTTGCTGATTTTTTTCCAACCATTAAAAAAAACTTTTATTTAAAGTGACTCATGCTCAGACTCATGTGTAAAGCTGCAGATTAGTAAGTAAAATTGGGCTATTAGCAGAGAGAAGAATCCTAACCCCACTGAAATGAAATGAAATGCAGCATGAAACATCCTACTTGTTGAAAGTAATAACAGTATTTTCCGTCTTTCTTGCACCTGATTCGCTCTGATTGATGGCCCCTATTAGCAATGCAAGTTCCACTGTTTCATAAAGTGGCTTCTTAGGGACTGTTCGTTATTCATATAAAGTGCCACGGAGGAGTTTTGGGATCTTTAGTAAAGTTAGACTTGACCCTCCCTTCGCCAGTAAAAGTTTTTCTATGACCCTCCAAAATGATTGTGAAAAGAGGCATGACCCTCCGCAACAATTTATGGATGCCTTCTGTACTGTTTAGCGTTGGGAAAAGATGTACAGATGCCCTTTATTTTTTACAGCCATGACTTATGTCATTTAACCTCTGCCTTCTCATCTTATACATCATACTCCTCTGTTATGGTGTGGTGGCCATTTCAGTAAATTAACTCACTAACATTGTTGTGGAAACACAATAATCATGGAAACTAAATGCACACTTCCTGCATTAGTTCAAATTAGGGATGTCAAAATAACGCGTTAATTTCGATTAATTAATCTGAGAAAAAATAACGCGTTAAAAATAACGCAGATTAACGCAGATTAATCCATTCCATATTGACGTTTGACCCGGAGCCGTTCTAGCCACCATTCGACTGTAAAATGAAGGAGGGAGACGAGAATGCGCTGCCTGGATCATTAACTGGAACATTTACTTGTAAAAATCTTCTTCCTGCCAACCCTGGCTAACGAAATCTGGTGCCACTGATATGTCTGCTCTTCTCTCTGATGCTCTGAAGACAATACAGGCAACACAAATACCGCTGCATGTGACGCTAGTTAACACTATACTCGACAGCAGCTAACGTTAGCCTACCGCTAGCTAGTTAACACTATACTCGACAGCAGCTAACGTTAGCCTACCGCTAGCTAGTAGCTGGATTAAACACGGTTAAAATGCTGACAGCTAACGCTGAACGGTGTAAAGTTTGACTGTGTTTTACTGTAGAGGACTGTGACTCAACAGCGGGATGTAACAATCTGCAGCTGCCGAGCTGCCGTCGGAAAAACAACACAGACGGTGCGTTCAATGAAACTGGTAAACTACAGCTTCGTGGTACATTTGAAGTTATTGTAAATGTCCTTGGTGGTTGTTTTTGTCGTTCAATAGCAATTTACTAGTGAAATAAGTTATTGTTATTGTTATACATTATTATTAAATCATTTAATTTTGACCATATGGCCTTAGCAATAAACAAGCCGTTCTTTAATGTCACCAACTGTTATTTAGTACCCTTTGTTTTCTTTTCTTTTTTTTACTTTCTTAAAAAGTATCGGTTCAGGCACCGTTAATTATGTATGCGATTAATTTCGATTAATTAATCACAGAGTCTGTAATTAATTAGATTAATTTTTTTAATCGATTGACAGCCCTAGTTCAAATACTAAGTTACTCCTCTAATTAACTAGTATTCACCTGAAATAAAACAATAAAACATTGAGACCATTCAGCAAAGCACACTGGGTAATTAATTCAACACACAAACTGGTTGCTATGGACTCGTCACTAGGCTTCCTCAGTCATTGTATATTTTAGCTATATAGGTAAAGCTGCCGAAGCTGAACATTATCCAAAACATTATCCAAAACATATATGTTTATTTTTAAAGCAGATTTTAAATTACATTGTAACAATTTTACCTTATGAAATCCAATCACAGCACGGCTGTCTTGGAACGCAATAGACAGAAGGTGGTGGAATGCCACGACTCTTAAATTCAACTAAAATGTAACAGTGAACAATCAGTGTTCGACCTACAGTCTGTTGAGATGCCTCTCCAAACGCAGAAACGAAGTGTAATCACACCATAAAACATTAAGACACGTTAAGAAAAAAAATCTGTATTTTGCCATAATCCAATGACACGAAAAAGAAGTAATCCACAGTAATCAGTAGATCCACAAAAAGGTAAACGGTTGGTGATGGTGCAGTGGATATGACACATGCCTTTGGTGTGGGAGACCTGGGTTTGAATCCCACTGTGATACATCAACCAATGTATCCCTGAGCAACACTTAACCCCTAGTTGTTTTCGTTTTTTGCATCCTGCTGCTCCCATCATCAGCCAGGTCATATTTTTTTTACTAAAGCAGTATATGAAATCAGATGTATTACCTACCACCATTTAGTTGTTTTGTGTTATTTAAAATATGTATTAAATGTCTGATCATGCCAAACATAATTATTCCACTAATTTTTTAAACAATGCAATTACCCGTTTCAGCAGTGCTCCCTCTGCCCCCCAGCAAACTCATGGGTCAGACCCATCTGGTAGCGAAGGAGGGCCGAGATTAAGAGCTACATGGAAAAATATGCACCAAACAAGCCACTTTGAAATTTGGCTGTTTCATGAATACAAAAGTTGTGTGACCCCCCCCCCCTCCCGCCCTCCCTAGACTAAAAAAATATGGGTGACCCTCCCCTCAACAAAGAATAAAAAGACATGACCCTCCCCTATTTTCCTCCGGCGGTCCATTCCATAAATACCGAACGGTCCCTTATCTCTTTCATTATTGGACTACGTAGTACGAAAGACCAAAAATCTGCATAAGGAGGTTGGTCGGCAACACAGTACTTTCACCCAGGAGATCGGGGTTCATGTCCCATTCTTGTCCTGTCTGTCACTGAAATGTACATTTTTGTAACCCCACCCACCATCTTTTCCTAAACCTAACTGTCCCGTTCTTGTGTTGCATGTCAGTTAAACGTACGTCCAGACCCAGAGCTTCAAAAAGTGGCGCCAAGAGTCCCGACCAAGTTCGTCTAAATATGACGGCAAAAGAGACAATAACACACGCCAATGGCACCTGACCAAGCGTCACCTTTTGATGTGATAAGATAAAATGAGATAGCCTTTATTAATCCCACATTGGGGAAATTCCTGTGCTACAGCAGCTCAAAAGAAAACAATGTACATGTACACACATCAGAATAACACAAATACACATTAAGTAGACATATGAGAAATAGAAAAATAGAATTAGTTATAATAATAGTAATAAAACAAACATTTACACAATAAACACCCTTATATAAACAGACAGTACATAAACACAGATATACAGATTAATAGAAATTAAGTATTGCACAGTTGGAGGTAACAAAGAGATAAATATGATGGGAGTGAGAATGTGTTGGTGCCTAGAAATGTCAGGGGTGGGCTTATCTATAGAATTATTCTTGAAGGCTCTCCTCACAGTCCACAGAGCATGTAAGTCCTGTTCAAATTAGAAGAGGCTAAATAATGAATCATGCTGTCAGCATCAAACTTTATTCAGCTTGCTGTTTTGGTACACAGGTACACAGCTCAGCAACTTTCAGTAACCTTTATTATTGTCTTTCTTCTGATTCTGCTTGAGGATTTGGTGAACAGCTCAGTTTACAGTTGAGTTTTAAAGGGAACTTGATAAAGAGTCACATTACTTTCACATCCATGTGTAGGAAAATGTGACATGCTGCACAAATTATTTGATGTTGAATGTAATTTAGTTTGAGGTATATCACAAAAACCTGACATTTAGAAAATTCAACAGCAACATCTCTTTCCAGGAAAAGCCATTGTTACTCTGGATAATCCACAGGAACTAGTTTTTTACTGAACGAAAACTCCTCACAAATCCCAAGTTAACAGGCACGTAGGAGTGAAACTAAACTCCAAACCACAGAGATTCAGTTAAAAGCTACACAAGTGCTGAGAGACAAACATTGTTTCTCTCTATTTCTCAGCACAACATGTGTGGAGCATTCACTTTAAAGGTCCCATGGCATGAACATTTCACTTTTAGGTTTTTTAACATTAATATGAGTTCCCCCAGCCTGCCTATGGTCCCCCAGTGGCTAGAAATGGCGATAGGTGTAAACCAAGCACTGGGTATCCTGCTCCGTCTTTGAGAAAATGAAAGCTCAGATGGGCCAATCTGGAATCTTCCCTATATGACATCATAAGGAGAAAGTTTACCTCCCCTTTCTCTGCTTTGCCCGCCCAGAGAATTTGGCCCGCCCATGAGATAGAGAGAGACATCATGGCTTTCAAACAAGCGAAGCATGGCAGTTGGTCAAGGCCACACCCCCACCCTCCACCTTGCACCCCCCTCTCTCCTCCTCAATAGCATTTAAAGCTACAGACACAGAAATGGCACATCCTAAGGAAAGCTCATTGTGGGACTGGCTCTAGTGGCTGTAATTCTGCACCAAGGCTGAATTTTGGGAAAGAGACTTCAGATACAGTATTAGGGGACCACTAAGGCCTATATAAAAGCATCCAAAAAGCAGCATGTCATAGGACCTTTAATGTGAGACACTGTGGTTTGAGGTGGAGATTGTGCCATCCCAGAGGGGCGTTGCCCAAAGCAAGTTCAACAGTCAGACTGTCTTTGCCTGAGCTGGCTCGACAAACCTGGAAAGCCTAATCAAAGCTAATTAGTACCACGACGCTGGTGAATAACTGTTTGTTAACACAGGTTTACTCCATAAGGCTCTGTGCACGTCCCAATAAAAAGCGCGTTTGGAGCGTCATTTGACTCACAACAGACGTATTGCTTATTCAGCCAGAAGGATCAGGTTGTTATTATGGAACTACTTATATGAACAATTTAAAAAAATCGTTATGGCAAAAAGCAACACTGTTGCTGCCACTAAGGCAAGGGAGGAATGCTGCAGAACGTTGCTGATGGTTTAAATGCATAACTTAATACAGGCCTATTTATTTTACCACTCTAAATGCCTACTGTTTATTTCTAACGTGACAACTGCTCATTCTACAGCTCTTTAAATGTAAACTTGAGGCAGCAAATGGAAACATAGTCAAGAACTGCATTTGGGTCTGACACTGTCCAGTAATGGGGACGTAGGAATCAATTCAGTTTTTGGCAAGATCAAAGCGAAATAAATTTTACTGACTGAATATTATCTGTAGACTAATTCATTTTCTAATTGGCATTGTATTTGCTGCAGTACCAGCACTGTTAGAAAGTATAAAAACATCATCCAAAGTGGTATGTACTAGTGAGTCCCTCCAGGATTTCGGAGATTTCGATAGTTGCGGCCTTAAATGCCTGATTTTGCAGCTGCTTTTGTAAAGAATTGCGATAAAAGTTGTAGTGTCTTTTGTATTTTTGTTGCAATGAAATTGTGGGAGATGGTGAAAATTGCTATAAAAGTTTTTCTTTTGTATAATTCTTTAAAAAATTAAAGCAAACTTGTTTCAGCTTGATATCATTAGAAAGGGACTACAGATAAAGAAACTTAAACTGGAGGTTGAGCAACTGGAGCATGAGAAGAAGGTATTGCAGTAAATTACACTTGTTTATTTTGGTTAAGCATGATTGGCATTGTATACTAATGGCTTTTTCTTATCTCTTAAGGCACATAATATAATAAGAGTTTCAAGTTCCAAGTTCTTTATTGTCATGTGCACACCAACTACAGAGAAGCTGCCATTGGCAATGACAATCTTATCTCTAATAATGCTCATAAAATATGTAGACAATCATGCATGTAAAAATGACAATGCAAGAAAAAGGGTGAATTACATTCCATGTTAGGTTAAATCTTCTTTTTTACAGGAATATTGTTCTGTGATGGGCCAGTGGGGTGACCAAGGGTCCACGATGTCGGGGGCCACCAGCGGCACATGAGGGGCCTCTCTTTCCTGATGCTCACAATGTTATGGAGCAACACAGGGATGTGATGTTGCAAGCCCGCTCGGCAGAGACCCTCAGGCCACAGAGACAGTTGAATGGGGATTTGATGACCCCAAAGGTCATCTCAATCCTGACCCAGCATTTCCCGAAGGCCACATTGAAGTGCCTTTGTGCCGGGGTCTGTGGGTCAGCATAAGGGGTCATATCCCCTGTCCCCCAGCAGAAGTCCATCAAATTGCCCTGTTAATAGAGGGAGAGGGATATGACTTTATTAGTGTCACAATTAAACAAGTAATAGAATTAATTGTGTATATTTGCAAAACCCTACCTCACTCAAACCGGTGAATCAGTGATGACTCCAGGAATGCCGGAGTCATGAACAGTGTCAGGCCACCTTGCATCCAAACTTGTTAAGAGTTTGTTAAAAACTTGTTTGTTTACCAAAAGTAATTGGTGGTCACAAGTCGTCTGCAAAGGCATTTCAGTTTAATTTCACAATGGAAGCACTGAAACAAAGGCACCAGTGAAAGCTTTTTATAGGGAACCCATTGTGCTGTATAACACATTTTGTAAAATACATAACCTGAACATTGATGCTGTAAAGGTTAACACACTCACCCTCCTGCCCCCCCTAAGGCTCCACTAATTGGTATATGGGTGCAATCTATAGCACCTATCACCCTAGGGGATCCTGAAGGAATCACACGATATTTTATATGCGAGTAACTCTCATACTGATTAATAATATAGTGTCCAATAATGTATGATTTATAGAAGGTTTCTTTATAGCCAGCGTGGGTAAATGTCTAGAGAACACTAGAAACATATTAAGTAGTTCAGTGAGAGCAACAAAAGTGTTCTTACCCAGAATTTATGTATCACCAACTGAATGCAAGTAGGTTCCTGTGGCAAAAGGACGCAATGCGATGGCTTCGCTGGGTGACATTACTACGCCTCAACAAGTTGGCATACGTATATAACATATCCCTCAGCTGGGGGTCAGTTGCACTTATGGAGAACATCGTCAAAAACAGCCAGCGGATCTACCCTGCCTCCAAACACTCTCTCCCTCCGAAGAGCACCTCTTACAATTATAGCATGCAAATCAACTGGATTCTGCAGGAATGGTGACACCATTTCTATAGAAGTTGATTAGTGAAAGGGTGGTGCTTCTTTAAGATGAAAGCTCAGGGGTCTCATTTATAAAACTGTGCGTAGGATCCTTACTAAAAGTGTACATATGCCCAAAAGCCAAAAATGGTGTACGCCAAAAAAAAATTCAGATTTATAAAACCATGCAATCTTCCCTTTATAAATCACAGATTACCCACAAGTGTGCGTACGTGAATCCGCCTCTTATCCCGCCCTGTACACACCCATTTTTAACCATAAATAGTCAATGCAAAGCACCTCATGAATGCTGATCAGTATGTTAGTGACCCTGGCAGTTGTTCTTTCGTTATGCCGAATCATGACGACTGGCGGGGGAAAAGCAATAAACTTCTCAGATGCTCAGGAATTGCTGCAAATTGAATAATAATTTAGGCCTGTTCTCGCACAGTGTAGGGAATCCTGATCTATAGACTACCTATATTAATAATACCGTCCAAAACGGCAGGCGTTACCGCACTCTGGACGGTTGCGAAATACCAGACCTATATGATAAGATTTGACAGAACTATATATTATATCCAAATAAGCCTTTATAATATTGATATAAAACACTTAGCTGTCCAGCGTGGTGAGGACCTGTATTTGGACAGGTATGGCACGGTTCCAGCGTGTTGCCCTCTCTATTGGACCCAATTCAGTACATAGATCGAAGAGCACAGCTTTAGGGAAGCCAGTCATCGTCATGGTCGCTGAAGTCTCTTTCTCTCCTGATTCTTCCATTGGCATGGTCCTCCTGCAGGGCCAGTAGTGCCATCATGCAGCATTACGCATGGGGGTCACCGCAGTATTTATATGTTTACAACAATTTGTGATTGTTAACACCTTGCCAAAATCACAGCATCAACTAGTGGTATCCCCCCGAGATACAATTTGAAGACGAAAGTCTAAAAGGCAAACACACTTTTTTTCATGCAGGTTTTGTCACGAACAGTATTAAAGTTCGGACCGATAACGAGGACATTAAGTGTAGCAATTGCGCGAGGGCTTAACGGCTGTATTTCCAGACTTTGACTTTTGATGATATATGCACAGTATTAAAGACAAGTGTAATATTCTGCTGTGTGTGATGTGACTGTTTACTGGTGTGTGTTTGAATAACGATGTAATCGCTCAGTTGACAAAAAACCCAATGTAATTACAGAGTCAGTTACTACAAATCTTTTAACTGAACAGAATGATTTGTAATTCCCACGTGTGGGGTTTTAGGGGACCTATCAAAAATAAATTGCATTATCAAAAAATGTGTACTGGCTTTAGTTGGCATGTACGTCTAGTAACTGAACACCCAACTGAACAATGTTGGTGGGTAAACATTTTGAACAGAGATATTGAAGACAAATGTAATCCCAGTGGTGGTAGTGGCATTTCCCTCAAAATCTATACTTCCAGATTGAAAAAGGTTGCTTGTACAAATATGATGTTAAATGATTTGTAGGTAATGAAGTACTTTTAACAATAGGTTAAACCGTTCAACTTGTACTGCAATATGAGGCTGATAAAATCCACAAAGCATGGCTGCAATTATAGAGTATTTTGTATTCATAATCTGTAATTGTTTACCTCAGTGTGTTGTCGAGGAATAATACGGGTGTGTTGGTGAATGAAAAGCATGGTTGAGTGCTGCTATGGAACATAAATATAAAAAGTACATACAAATACAAATGCATGATATCCATTATTTCAGAGTTGAATGACACTGACTGGCTGAATCTTAATAAAAGCCAAGCACTGTCCTTTTATCTGTGTAACTCCAGTGATCAATGAGTGTGTGTGTGTATGTGTCTCTGTAAGAGTGTGTGAGTGAATGTCGCCCCTCTGTCTCGCTGTCCTTTTCTAAAAAGAAATAGCCCCTTTTCATGGCTAAAGGTTAGTATTTGATTTTGAAAACCATTAGTGACATATTGATTTGTAAAAGGAAGACGAAGGAAATAAAAAGGAATGACTGAGAGGCCCTAAGAGGATACACTTCCTCTGCTCTTCGCAGATCAAACACACAAAAAAATGCAGCCATATATTTGAGTGAGATTTGGAGATTGGAAGAGGGAGCTCTATGGGTTTAGGGAAATGCATGTGATACTGCTGTAGCAGAGGTCTGTGGTTTTCGATGGAGGGCATTAGTCTCCATCTACATCCACTTTCAGGGGTGTGTCTACACTGTGGAAAAAAACATCAGCAGATACATTGAATGAAACAAAGGTCCCTGGCTGGATTTGAACTGTGGACTGTTATGGTCTTCTCCCCTCAAACCATTTCCATCACCTTAAATAAATGCAATGCAAAAAGGTGTTTGACAAAATGTGTGTTGTGTGTGACGATGTGTGACGACTGTCTAGTGACAAAGCCACTTAGTGTTCTCATTTTCAAACAATACAATGGTTTTGTGTCTCGC
The DNA here is from genome assembly GCF_008315115.2 of Sander lucioperca. NCBI lineage: Eukaryota > Metazoa > Chordata > Actinopteri > Perciformes > Percidae > Sander > Sander lucioperca. The sequence continues at coordinate 17,179,489 of NC_050195.1, read as the reverse complement.
ATTGCCAGACCTTCCTCCACATGGCTGCGGAGGAGGGTCTGGCTAGTCCACACAGAATTCCTGGATGGGAGAAAAACGTGCTCTGGTTTATTGACATTTCTTTAAACCAATCACAATCGTCTTGGCTGGTGCTAAGCAACGGACAGAGCCACGGTGCCTCTGCAACATAGCCTCGGGGTGGAACTTGTATAAAACTCAGATTGGACAGATAGTCTAGCTAGCTGTCTGGATTTACCCTGCAGAGATCTTAGGAGCAGTTAACCATAGTCCTCATGAATCCACCGGAGTTTAGAACGCCAACAGAAAGAAAGAGGAAGGTGACAGACATCCGGTGGAATTTCCTGCGGCACCAGAGCAATCCCGCTAGTGGAACTTCGTGGATATAGACTAGAATACTCCTAATCCAAATATAATCTAGCCCTAGTGTCACATTTCCAGACTGTTACTTAGTAAAGTCGGACACTTGTTTCCCTGGTTGGAGATAAAGTCACAGGGACTGTGGAGGCAGCTTTAGAGGTTGTTGTAAGGAGACTCCACTCAATAACAACTCTTCACAAAAAGACACATAATAAATAAGGAAAGAAAAAAGTAAATCTATAAAATAAAGCATATTATTATATGCATATATGTTCCTGTCTCTTTAGATATCAGATTATTTCCTCATGATATTCAGATGACAAACGTTTTTTTCACATGGAGCCACAATGTAAAACAGTATACTTACAAGTATTCTCAGTACAGAAATATATCTTTAGTATTAGGTCACAATATTGCTGCACTGGGCATACTGCAATAGTTTGTCTGTGTAAACTCTCAATTGTTCGTGGGGAGTGTTGAGAAATACGCTCATTACATTTCCCAGTAACTTCTAGGTGCCGTTGATTTTTTCAAAATAATGTAACCTTTCCAGTAGGAAGCTTTTCCATCCACCTAGTGGGGCACCCAAAACACTGCACCACCTTATTTTCACAGATTTTTCTTCGTTGTCACTTCCTCGTCTTCTAATTCATTTTTTGACAGTATCTGAGCAGAGAGAGCGGGACCGGCAGCTCTGGTCATAAAATTGATGACAGCTTTTCTATGATTTATATCCAAAACATTCTGGTTTGTATAACACAGTGGAAACACAAGGCAGAGCCTCGAACACACACACACACACACACACACACACACACACACACACACACACAGTAATGTATTATAGCAGTCTGGGCTAGTGTCACACAGAGCATTAACACTGTCATCAATGCCACACACCTTCCCTGAGGATTCTCAGTGTGCGTTTGTGTGTTGAGATGGTGGAAATGACTGTGTGTGTGTGTGTGTGTGTGTGTGTGTGTGCGCACACACACATACATATCTGTATATGTGTTTAAGTGTGTGTCTGTAGGGAGGGAGGCAAAGGTAAAATGAGTGTCAAGTGAGACAGAGTGTGACTGCAAGTGTGTGTGTGCAGGTGTGGTGACAAAAAATGAGTAAGACAAGGAGGAAGCCATTGTGTGTATGTGTGTGTGTGTGTGTGTGTGTGTGTTTCCCAGGATTAGCCCCAGGCAGGGTTGTGGTGGGGTGAGGTCCACTGAGGCCGAGCTGCCGACGGTAGCATACCAGCAAAGAAGAAGGGCTTACTGTCGGTTTAACACCAGGTTTCACACACACACACACACACACACACACACACACACACACACACACACACACACACACACACAGGGGAGATAAGGGAGGGGTGAGTGTCGGCTTGATGGAGGCTACTTGTCACCTCCAACCCATTTGGGAAGGCTGTAGAACAGCCAGCGGGGTTTTAATTTGTGAATTGGGGGAAAGGAGGGGGGCAGAGGGGATGTGAGGAGGAGGAGGGAAAGGGGGATTGATGTAACAGGGTGATGAGCAGGGCATGTGCACAACACCCGGAATCTAAAGTCTATATTTAGAGAATAAATAGCCTTAAAAGTTTTTTTTAATCCATGGTGAGAGGTGACAGTATTTACATCATTTCCAATGGATTCCATTAATAAGCACAGCTTTCAGAAAAAAGACAAAAAACATAAGTGGGCTAACCATTTACGAAATTCTCATGATTGCATAAAATATGTCAAAATAATATAATAATTAATATGGTCTTGGCAGATATTTGCTAAGCCTGTCACAAATTAATGAGTTATTTATTTAAACTACAAATGCTGTGCAACATCTGATTGGTGTAGAGTGTCACTAAATAAGGTCTGATGTCTGGAGCGCAAAACTCCAAAACTAAAGTTTTCTGGTGTTGAATTTGAAATATTGTTTTTTGGGGCTGCAAGTGTACATTCATTATTCACTAGGAAGGCTGTATGTGAGGAAACATGAAATCAAAGTCTGATATCATCTCATCTGAAAGACTGGTGATAAATAGACTTTTGGTAAAACCTTTCAACTCCTTTCACTAGATAACTTCTGTCAACAGATACAAACCTATAACAAATAAAGTTACCTGTGCTAATTCAATCCATGATTCAAAGCAACATTATGTAACTGTTTTACCTTAACATAACTTTACAACCAGCGGTGGTCACAGCAAGTGACTACTTCGAACGCCTGTTTAAATGACTACTATAGCAGGACTCGCTGCCACCGCGAGTACTCTCTGATCCCATGCCCGGCTTTTCCCCCTGACACAGTTCAGCAAACAGTTCAATAGTAAATGACACTGTGTCTGTCTTTTGTGTTTTTCAGACATCAAGGTTCCAGCACAAGGGAGAGTATAATTATCCAATGAGCACCAGCTGTGTCAATCACCTCACCTGGCACTGCTCAGGAGCCATCCCTGCCGCTGAATGCAAACCACGCCCTCATCCTCCGCTCAGGACTCAGAGTAACTGCAAAGCGGCACTCATAATCCTTCAACCAGGGTTTAGCGTGGGCCGGAAGGATCTGAAACCACTTAGGCCCACTGCCCCTGAGTAGCAGTGCTCCGTTCTCTCTCTCTCTTTGTCTCTCTTTGTGTCTTAATTGCAGGGGTGGAGCCAGGTGTGTGGGTGTCCAGCTGCTTGTCATCAGCCACAATCAACCCCCGCTATACCCGGTTCTTCCTCAACTCAGCGTCAGATCGTAGACAATACGTCACAGTTAGTCTCGTTCTGTTAAGATCTAACCCTAAGATGATCTAACCCTAACAGCACCACATCTGAGTGTCTGTGGTTAGTTCACATGTTTTGTAATAACAGCAGCACATCGAAGTGTCTGTGGTTAGTTCACGTTTGTTAAAACAGTAGCACATCTGAGTGTCTGGTTAGTTCACATGTCTGTAATAACAGCAGCACATCTGAGTGTCTGTGGTTAGCTGACATCTGTTTGTAACAACAGCAGGACAGTCAAGTGTCTGTTATCTAAATGGCCAAAGTCAGTTGAAGATGTAAAGTGTCGGTAGGCACCTGTGTTTTTCTTCAGATGATGATTATTTATATCTGATCAAATCTTGAGTGAAATCAGTTTGAAATTATTGGATTTGGTAGGACTAGATTAGCTGAAAATGTTCAATATAATCTGAAAGGAGGTATAAAAAATAAATAAGAAAAACAGCTGTCAAAATTCAGGGAGAAAACATTTTTAGTAAAAGTAATGATTAAAAGTTGACCAAAATGTAAAGACTTTGGCTAAAATTGGACTAAAACATTTTGAGTTGTCCATGTTGGTATTGGCAGTGGAAGCTTTATCTTATACTTCAATGTATCTGGATTAAACAGTTAGGCTATACTTCTATATCTTTGTTCTGCTATTGTATTCAGCAGAGTCTGAGCACCCCAACCTCCTTTCTTTTTTTCCTGACAAAATGAACATGGAAACACCACAAAGACAAATATTACCAAACGGACGTTTGCAACGGAGACTATCCAGCGGGGTCGGGGTGGAGGGTTCTCAGCATCAGCCGTATGCTTGGCCAGCAAGTGGTATTTGAGACTGGACATACTCCAGTGGTAACTCAGTTTACATGGACAGTACATGCAAATAACTTTAGACAGGGCAAGAGAACCATCTGGAAAGCTTTGAAACTCAACTTACCATTTAAAAGACCCCTGCTGCATCGCTTCCTGATTTCCCGAACTACAGAGCGGCCCGATGCCCAAATCACAGACTGTGCGTCAAAAATGTGTGTTAACTCGTTATAATCGAATTTTGGCAGCCCTAAAATAAATGTAAGAAAGAAGAGAGTGTTGGTCTTGGAAAGCGCTGAGAGACGATGACCTGATGTTCAAGCAACGCTCATATGGGTCAATATGGAATGCAATGACACATTTTGTCTTTACGTTTGAGGACTTTACAGATGATCAATTCCAATTTGGACACTGCCATGTTGCTGACAACCTCAGGCCAAATCTGAAACACCACACATGAGATCTGCATATCATGATCAATGAAATTTGCTGAGCACATTCATGTTCTCCTGAGGATGTATGCTACTGGTTTTAATGAACCGTAGCACCACCTTCATAACAACCTTATATGTTTTCTTTGCTGGTGTTGCTTTTGAGACCACAAAAGACCAAACCTTACACAAGACTTAATGTTACAGCAGAGCTCCTGAAGAAGAAATCAAATATGTTCCTCAACCTAAATCCTGATGGAAAGTATGAGTTAGCAAGCTGGGAGAAAAAAATGAGAGAAACTGCGTGTTAATAGGCCATTAAAAGGAAATTTACCTCTGATTCCCATATAACAAGAACTAATGTTTTCTCAGAGCAAGGGGAAGAAAGAGGGGAGTGAGCGAGCATGTGGCACACTGAGTGATGGAATGATATTGCTCTCTCTTTTAGTTCATGCCGGGGTTACCTGCCCCGAAGGCAGGAGCCTTTGATTAGCTTTTTGTCTTACAGCGGAGAAAGCTCCGGCAAAGAGGGGAACATAACTCAGGAAATTTACAGGCAACCCAGTGAGAGAAAATAGCTTTGTCTCTGTGCCTCCTCTCTCCTCGGAAACACTTCATTCACGGAAATGACAGTCAAGATGGCAAGATGGATTTACTGGATTTCTCTGTTTGCCCTGTTGCTGGATTATGGGCCTGAGGGCAATTCTGGTGATGTCTCTGTGTATATGTGTTTGTATGTGTATTTCCAGCAGTCTAACTTTTCTCTCTGCTCTTGGAATTACACTTGCTACTACCAGTATTTTGGCATCAACATATTTTTCTTGGACTAATTTTCATATATTGGTGTATATATTATAGAAATAAATAAACTGCTGTTAAGATGAATGGTACTTTATATTATAAGTCCTATTGGGCTTGCTTGATAGCAATATCTACTGAAGATCCACTTACTAAGAGCTCTTTGTATTATCCCCATGTGAACAAATGAGTCCAATAAAAATAAAATGTCTTAAAGAGCTGTATCAGTGAATTATTTTTAATGAATTGGGGGAGTCAGGAAGTGAGAGACGGACTCCGTGCTCTATGAGAGTAAGCTTTAAGAACCTTTTTGGGGCAGATGCACATACTGGACGAATGTGATTGGCTTGCCCACAGCTAACTGAGTGACTCCATGGAAACACAATACTTCTTACTTCACTCAAAGCATTTTGGGAACCGTAGGGTTAGGGTTAGGGGAACCCAATCTCATATATTGTTTCATGAGGTGAGTGTCTCGTCACACCCCTAGTAATTTGACATTTTAGTATCACATCTTTGTTGTTGCTTTTGATGAAAGCCAAAGTGAAGAAAGCTGTCTTTTCTTCCAAACTGAGGTTTACTCAGAAATGTATTGATGAAGAGCTCGCTCCATTTCATATCAAAGAACAATAAGTCACTACAAAGCATTTGACAATAACAAAAGCAGAGTAGCTCAAAGAACACTCCATTAAATTCAGAATCAAAGCTGATGGAGCAAGAGGAAATCGCCGACCAAACAGCGAGCTGGCAGATTATCCTCTGAGGATTATTAAATTTGCCGGGTGATTCAATTAAATGGGTTTTTATGGTAGAATAAGGGTGGTGTCAGTACACTGGCAGGCATGAGCGGCCCTCCTCTGGAGTGGAATGTTGGATATGAAATGTTGAACCTCACTTGGCTGATGGTTTTACTGTGCTCTTGTACTCTGGCACTCACAGCTGATTTAACTGCAGAGTGCACAGAGGCAGAGTGGGGTGCACGAGTGACTGCACAGAGACATGGAGAGGCTCTCAGTCAGAAAGAGAAGTCCAATCAGAGCGAGGCGGGTTCAATCACACAGATGTAAACATGCACATATTCATTCTCACAGGCACAGCGATGCTGTATGCACAGATACACACTTGTATTGTAGTTATAATGCATTAGCACACACAGGCCAACAAACTGTCTTCAATCAAATCAACCACCCTCAACTACATTCATATTGTCGACAGTGTGGAGTGAGGTTATTGTAATCATTTAGAAACAACCCACAGTTTTTTAGGTTTAAGTAGTGGAATGCAATTATAGTTACGAAAGTACTGTACTCTTCGACAATTTAAAGTATTTCACTTGAGTCTTACTGTCAAAGGATACTTTATTCCTCTGCTCCACACCATTCCAGAGGCAAATATTGTACTTTTTACGCTATTACCGTGATGTGACAGCTATAGCTAATTGTTACTTTGCAGATCATGATTTTACAGAAAAACTGTATGATTGATTGTTATAGATACACTACAATAAAGTAAGACAAATTAGCACCTCCTTAACCCGCTACATTTAAATACATGCTGCTTACACAGTAATGTAGCGATAATAATTAATGCAATAAAGTTGGGGTAGCCGAGACATAACATGAAAAAGATCTATCTTTACCAGGTCCCAAGCTGCCACGTTTTTTTATTTACAATGTTCTTTAAAATAGATGGAGCTAAGAATTGAGTTCAGGGTGGGCAAAGGCCAAAACAACAAAAATATATATCACAGCTCAAAAATCTGGGTTCGGGAGGCAGACACCATCACCACATTTAAGAGTAAACTTAAAACTCTCCTCTTTGCTAAAGCTTATAGTTAGAGAGTGAGGAGTTGCCGCATTCGCCTAGACCGGCGGGGGAGGGTGTATGCTACAGACACGGCACCCCTTCTCTTCTCTAAAATTCTCATCACACACTTGACAGCAATTTTAATTCCAGAACTCGTCTCCCTAAGTGAACATGTTCCACCAAAATATTTTCTCAAATGCCAATAAACCAGAGCATGTTGTTCACCTATCCAAGAAACTGTGGAGGAAGGTCTGGCAATGCAAGACTGCAGTGAACCCAACAGGCCCATTAATAACTGTGCTATATTTAGAGTTTAACAAGTGTAAACCTGACAGCGCATCATCTGCCGTCAAGTGCGCGTAAAACTGCATGAGTCATGGGGGACTCAGACGCACCGTGCAGATAAAAACGGATGGACGGGCACGGGGATGCCCAGGAAGCCGCTGTGCAAACGTCGGCCACTGTCATGCCTGTCTCGCGGACGCTGGCAGCACTCTCGTGGAGTGCGCCCGAATGTTCTGAGGGGGGGGGGGTTCCACTCCCTCCGCGCTATAGACCTGGGTAATAGCTTCACACAGTCAATGAGACAGACGCTGCTCCGAAAGAGCCGCACTCTGTGGGCGTTCTCTGTAGTGAGCGAACAGCCGCTGTGTTCATCTGATGTCTGCCATGCGTAAAACATACTGGAATAATGTGCGCACCGGGCAAGTCTGTTATGAGGTGGAGGGAAAAACTCCCTCGCCCGAAAAGGATTGTTAAAACTTTCGGTGTAACGATGGATTTGGCTGTAAAGTGGCCGCGCTCCCGTCCCCTCTAATGGAGAGGCAGGATGATGAAACCACCAGCGCGCATAAATCACTCCCCCTCTTAGCTGACATCAAAGCCGATGAGGAGCGCTGTTGTCCTTGACAGCGTCCTTGCGCCAGAGGCTCGAAAGGAGGATTCCCCAAAGCACGGAGCACCAGGGCTAAAACCCATTGAGGTGTGAGAGAGCGCACAGCAGGTTTCCGTCGTCTCTTCAAAAAAAAAAACGTTTTACCAGGGGGTGCGCAACAACTGACCTTTCTCCATAGCCCTCTTGGCAGGACGAAAAGGCCGCTAAGTAGGCTTTAACTGTAGACAGAGCCAAATCATTATCCACCAATGTTTGAGGTAATTAACACCAGCGCTGGAGAGCGCCCTGGATAGTGCGTACAATGGCAGCGGGCAAGCCTAGCCTCTCCAAGCGCTCTCGCTCAGCGGCCAGGCCCAAAGCCGCTGGCTTATCACCGGGGGGTGGAATATCGCACCAATTAGCTGCAACAGTGCGTCCCCTTGCCACGGCAGATGCCATGGGGGCCCCGCCAGTAGTTGAACCAGGGTCGGGAACCAGGATGCGCTCACGCATTCCGGTACGACCATAATGACCGATCTCCTGAATGCGTGCCAGGAGGCGAGGAATCAGAGGGACCGGGGGAAAAGCGTATCGGAGAGCCCTTGGCCATGGTCGGTGAGAAAAGTCAACCCCGAGAGGTGGGTTGTTCTGTGTGTCCAGTGTGCACTGTGTATTTTCTCGTGAGGCGAACAGATCCACCTTCGCTCTCCTGAACCTGCTCCATAGCCTTTGTGCGGTTCAAAACCCCCAGGATGTACACCACTCTGAGTGACAGCAGGTGACTGTTTGCCCACCGTAGAAGGCTCCCGGCTATCTCCAACAGCCGAGCAGAGCGCACACCACCCTGATGGCGGCGTCTCCTTGAGCCGACACCTCGGTGCTGCTGTTGTGGCTGAAGCGCCGCTCTTTAGGAGGTGTGTTACCGCATCCCCTCCACTACCTACAGCTCGTGGCTGCCCCAGCCTCAGCGGGGAACAGCCAAAGCTTAGGGACCATTCGGTATTTATGGAATGGACCACCGGAGGAAAATATGGGAGGGTCATATCTTTTTATCCTTTGTTGACGGGAGGGTCATCCAATTGTTTTTAGTCTAAGGGGGAGGGTCACCCAACTTTTGTATTCATGAGAACAGCAACATTTCAAGTGGCTTGTTTGGTGCATATTTATCCATGTAGCTCTATGTAGCTCTCTCAGTCTCAGCCCCTATCGCTAGCAGATGGGTCCCTCCCTATTTAGTCAGCCAGACAATTTGAACTGTAGCTTTAGAGACCGTGGGATTTCCCAAACTGAATAAATCCCACTCGCACATATAAACACAAAACTGCTTTGCTAGTTCCATCGTGTTGAAACTAAGACATCTGCTGAAAAAATAATTTTATTCATTAGCATGATTGCCGTACTGTTTAGTTCAAAAACATCCAAAACACCGTACGAAAACATAACGGACCAGACGCAAGCTTTTATTTTGAAAAGTCAAAGCTTGCGGACTGCACCAAGCTGGGCATGAGACGGGAGGTCTCCAGGCTGCAGCCATACCCGACTCAAATATCCTTTTGGTCCCAGTGATTATTTGTGAAATTGTGCAAATGACAGCCTTTAAAGGCATTTGAGAAGGAAGGAGTAGTAGCATGCAAGCTCCCAAATTGACGCTCGTCTGAGAAATGGAGTTTTGGATAATGTTCAGCTTCGGCAGCTTTACCTATATGCTAAAATATACAATGACTGAGGAAGCCTAGTGACGAGTCCATAGCAACCAGTGTTTAATTTGTTATTACCCAGTGTGCTTTGCTAAATGGTCTCAATGTTTTATTGTTTTATTTCATTAGAATACTAGTTTACTAGATGAGTAACTTAGTATTTGAAGTAATGCAGTATTTGTGCATTTAGTTTCCATGCTTATTGTGTTTCCACAACAATGTTAGTGAGTAAATCTACTGAAAGGGCCACCACACCATAACAGAGGAGTGTGATGCGTAAAATGAGAATGCAGTGGTTTAGTCACGTATGTCATGGCTGTAAAAAAACAATGGCTATCTGTATGTCTTTGCCAAGTGCCAACCAGTACAGAAGGCATCAATAAATTGTTGGGGATGGTCATCCCTTTTTTCCATATCATTTTGGAGGGTGAAATAAATAACGAACAGTCCCTTAGTGGTCATGGGGAAGACAGCAGAGCTAGCGGTCATGCTAGCAAAACGGTATTGTTCAGCGCTGCGGCCACCTAGGCGGTACACTGGTACGTGCGGTCAGTGAAGTGAGCATGGACCTGGTTTCGGAAAAAGGGGCCGTCAAAAGCAGGATGGAGGCCAAGCTCAGCCGCCATTGCGGGACCTCCGTCCATCTCCCGGGTCAGGGGAATGCTACTCGGCATTCACATAAGTCGAGAACAAGAACCTTAGCGGTGGGCAGGGAGCCCGCCCGCTGCGGAGGAGAAAAAAGAGGAGAAAGCCGCTGGTGTGGTGGTCCTCTCCTGGAACGGAGACAGTTGCCGTAGCAGGGCTCTGTAGTCCTCCGCCGTTACGAACTCCAGTCCTCCCAACTGGGAGGAGGGATCCTAACCTTACTCGTCTGTCCGCTCGGTTGCCATCGTCTGCCGCTTCAGTTCCTCCGGCGGTTAACGACCGTAGAACTGCTGGCGGCGTGCCAGCCCAGTACAGGGTTGAGTGCACACCTTGCGGCTCGAGTGGAGGGCCAGCGGGAGGATGTAGCCGGTCGGTGGTCGGTACATGGCGGCACCGCTGTTCTTCAAAGTCTTCAAACTGCTTGTCATTGAATTAAAAATGGGAGCAGATCTCTGGTTGCGCCACTGTAATATACAGTATCTGCGGACATAAGAGAGGCCTGTGCAGGGCACAGGGCGCGAAAGAAGTCTTCACAACTGCGCGAAGGGATTAACCCAATAGCGACAGCCCTTAGAGGGTGAAACCTATACGAAATAGAACATGTACTGATGAGACACTGCTTATTGTCAAAATAAAGCCTTCTTTGTATTTACCTCACATTTCTCCAGGTTCACTTTATCCTCATGTCGTATTAATCACCAGCAGTGCATTAACAACTTGAATTTTGAATATTTTTAAATACAATCATTCAACCATATGTTGAGAGGCCTTCATCAGACAGTGCTTCCTCTAATCTTAGGCCCCTTAATGTTGTTTATAATTCTCTATGTAGACCTGTTTTGAAGTGTCCATACATAACTCACCACTCACCATGTCTTGTTTGAATCACGTTATTGGCTACAGCCTATATCTAGAATGCATTATCACTGGGTTTAGTTGATCTTCAAATGTATTTATTTCAAGTGTCCTTGCTAAATGTTTTCATATCCACTCAGACGTATGCAAAATCCTTTTTCTTTGGCCCCCAAAGTTTCACAGATCATTCAAATACAAAGCTCCTCAGGAAGCCAAGATGCTTCTTTATCTTGAAATGAGCCAGTTGAGGTAGTTCAGCATCTGATCAGGAGGTCCTCTGGACACTATCCTGTGGGGGTAGTCCCAGGGCACAGCTGGAGGGATTAAATGTTCCTAGTCATGGGAGTGCCTAGGGTCCCCCCGGGAGGAGTTAGGGATTGCCAGGGAGGATTACCTCTGGGCTACTTTCGTTCGCCTGCCAAATATATCGCTATCATTTGAAAACTATTTCCTGGGCGGCTGGCATCAGCTTGTCAATGTGCATGAGACCGCCTTGTTTCCTCCTGTGCAGGTAAAAAGACATTTGACAGGTAGTTACATTTCACTGACGCTTTAATACACATCACAAAAGGGGATTGAAACAATTATCGAGGAAAAAAGGCAAAGACCATTCCCAACTTGCCAGCTTCACATGTATGATTCTTCCTTATAAAGACAGGCAAGAGAGGAATGAAAAGCCATCAGACAGCAGCTGAAGAGGAATGAGAATGATCATGTTGCAAAGGTAGTCTATGTGTGGAGTGGTGGTCTGGGGGCTGCATCATGCCCTCATCACTATCTGCTGGCTTAGAGAGTGGACACAGGATATGATGCTATCTACCAACGAAAGCCAATTATCAAATCTGTCTCATTTCCCTCCTCCTCTGCCAGAGCTCCATACCTGAGAGGCCTTCCACACCTGGTGGAAGGCCACCAGTGGTGGTTATTTTTGCAAAGCAAATTATAAATTCAGCCATTGTTGAAGTCTTAAGACCCAGCTACACTGAAACAGCTTTACAACAGTTTATGGGTTTATGGAGGGAAAAGTAACTACAGAGGTTTTATATGAATCCTTAGGCCTGGTGTTTAAGACTAGCTTCATGGAAGTGCAACACAAAATGACCATTAATTTAGGCTACATGAATTTGTAACTAGCCATAACTATGTAAAAATGGTAGGTCAATTCTGAACCAGGAAGTAGCTCAGCCAAATCTAAAAGATGTTTACAACACATAAATCATCTCTATTTCAATTTCTATAATGATAATTAATACAGTAAGTAGAATGTAATTATAAGTGATGTAATGATTGCCAAACAGCACTTGTAAAATATTACATTTTTAATTTTAAGTTCACATGAGAATGAGAACAGGCACAGAGAATGTGTCTGAAAAGTGTTCCAGGGTGTGAAGGTGTAACATCGATATGGAGACAAACATAACTTGGAGTAGCTGATCCTTTGTCCCGAGGTAACAATAGGGACAATATCACAGAAATATACGAAATATCTTCCAGCAAGCACAATGAAATCCAATTAGAGGAGTGTGTAGCTGCTTTTTTTGTTAGTGACAGCTTGGATCTCCACGTACGTGTGTGTGTGTGTGTGTGTGTGTGTGTGTGTGTGTGTGTGTGTGTGTGTGTGTGTGTGTGTGTGTGTGTGTGTGTGTGTGTGTGAGTGAGTGAGTGAGTGAGTGAGTGAGTGAGTGAGTGAGTGAGTGAGTGAGTGAGTGAGTGAGTGAGTGAGTGAGTGTGGGTGTGTGTGTGTGTGGGTGTGTACACACCTCATTATGTTTTCATTTTTGTGTGGACCACTGACCTTAAATGTATCTTCATTGTGAACAAGCCTTGTTTTGATGAGTGTTTCAGGTGAACTATGGCACTCAGTGCTAACAATTTGCTGTTGCTTGGTTTGAGCAGAGAAACTCTGAGTATATGTTCAGACATCTGTATCCTAAACACAGTGAAACCCAACCTGTTCTTATTTCCCAACTCGTCAAATACTGACGATTGGTCAGTGGCTCTCAGCGTCAGATAGCGACGCATCAATCTCCGTTTAGCATCTGTACGGAACGCACCGGGCAGAGCAGCAGCTCGACCGCAGCGCTGTAAGATGACGTAGTATGAAGAGCAACAACGGTCTCGTTCTTGTCCCGCGTGTCACTGAAGCGTACATTTTGTAACCCCACCCACCATCTTTTTCTAAACCTAACTGTCCCGTTCTTGTGCCGCATGTCAGTTAAACATACGTCCCGACCCAGAGCATCAAAAATTGACGCCAAGAGTCCCGACCAAGCGTGTCAAAAAGTGACGCCAAGAGTCCCCTGACCTAGCGTTGCTTTTTAAATGTGTTGTGCAACCACAAGTGACGCACAGTCACATACTTTGATTTAAATAACAAATACATAAAATAAAATCACAGTTCACATAGCTTTGCCTTTAATTGGACATCCACTTTGAATTGTTTGTCCCTTTTTCCACCTCTGTGTTAATGCAACCAGCCGATCACAGTCCAACATGACATAAACTGTTGTTTTGAAAAGAAATTTAAATAATATGTGAAAAAGGTGACATATTATGCTCGTTTTCAGTTTGATATTTTAATTTCAGGGGTCTACCTGAAAATGTTTACATGCTTCAATTGTTCATGAATATGTCAATTATTATATTATTATTATTATATATATATATATATATATATATATATATATATATATATATATATATATAAACCCAAGCAATATGACATAGCATTACAACTACAAGTACAACTACTAAAGGCTGCAACAGCTGTTTAACAGCTGTTATACTAGATCAAAGGTAGTATATCAGGCTAAACCTTCTGATGTTTGGCTGAAGAGTTTTCAAAGATATTGTGAGCCAACAGTTTGTCTCTGTGGTGGGTCGCTCTGCCAGGAAACATCCCTCCAGGCAGGGAACTGTATGATGTGCTGGCCTGTATGCAAGAAACAGTTATAGTTTACTACAACATCTATATGTTTTTACATGTCTCTATAACACTGTAATCCCTGTCACTGACCTGACAGGATGCTCAGCACATTTATCAGTCACATCAATTGAGGTGTAAGAAAAAATCGATACACTTGAGTATCGTGATATTTTATTTTTGCAATACTGTATTGATTTTCAAAAACGCAATATCGATTTAATTTAATTTTGTATTTTTTTAGTTTACGTTAAAAAATATTCATGTAAGAGAGTGGTTCACGTTTATGTTGTGTTTAAACCCCCTACTGCTAGATTGCTATGCTGAGACACACCACTAGTGTCCTTGCCTAACGTTTTGCGCTATCGTCGTTGCGTAAAGCCCGCCTCAGCGGTTGTGATTGGTGCCTCGATTTTGGGGACATTGGAAATGGGTTTGAATGGGCTCTTCGCCAGACTGACTTGCAGAGCAAATCTCAAATTTGCTGGAAGTTTGTCAGGATTTACCCAGGCTAGTGAACCACAATCCCAAACTGGCAGTTTGATTTTCTGTGTACTGAATTGTTTACCTAAAGTAAACTTCGTTGACTTTTATGCACATCATGTCTTTTTTTAAATATTAGTTTTTCTAAAATTATACTTGAAAAAAATCCCAATATATCGACTTACGCACAGTATTGAAATATATTGCAATATATTGAATTGTGACCCATGTATTGTGATACGTATCGTATCACCAGATTCTTGCCAGTACACAGCCCTACACATCAATAGTCTTTTTCTCCCTTCTCCCAAACCTGGACTGGAGTGTCTGAAGCACATACAGTAGTTATGATGAAACAGGTGTTCACAACGCAGGACATAGGCATTTCAATTTTATTTTAAAGCTTTAGTGCATAGCTTTTTGACATTAATGAACATCCTTTACATACAAGCCATTGACAAAAAAGTTGCTACAAAGCTAAGTAAGACTATCAGCTCCACACAACTCTCTCTGTATTTCTCAGTATGACTATGTTCAGAAGATTGTGGCATCCAGCGAGTCCATCATGTTTTTTTTATCCTCCGTGTCCTCCTTTGCTACTAGCAATTGTCTGGGGGAGGGGTGGGGGCTGTGTGCAATAACTGAAGGCTTGTATCATGTGGATGCGCTGACAGTTTTGTGGTCATTACTTAGAATTCCTCATGGGGACAGAAACTATGTACTAAAGCTTTAAGTAGTAATTACCGTCTAAAATATGATCATTGATGTATATGTAAACCCATAGTTGATCCTGTGCTGCTTTGGTATCACAGGTTTCTCTTCTGTCAAAGTTTTGAACTGCAAGAGATGGCAGGAGGCACAGGGAGGAGAGAGACAATGAATGAAAAACAGAATGAGCGAGAGGGGTGGGAACAGACCTGACCAGGAGAAAGAGAGGAACAGAAAGAGAAGAAAAGAGCTAGCAGACTGGAGTGGCAGCCGAAAGCTGGAATGTTTCACTTCAGATCGACACTTCAGTGAGGGCAAGTATGGTAGAGAAACAGGACGAGGGGGAGAGAGAGACTTTTAAAGTAGTGTCCTTAGGCGAAGAACAGAGTTAAGTGTTCCCTTGCAGTCTTCAGTGTGGAAATGAACGGTTGACTCTCCTTGAAAAACAAAGTTGCTATGACAACCAGTCCTTTTCTCCATTTCCCTTTAACCCCACACACACACACACACACACACACACACACACACACACAGACACAGGTAGGGTTTAAAGTGCAGCAGTAACAAAAGGTTGGTGAGCAGAAGGAACAGGCTCACTAGATTTCATCCAAACCAGAACCTTGGTATCCAAACACAGGTGATATGGTGTAATGCCGGGAACAAACTGCAGCTATTTTCATTTCGGCGCCCATGTTATCCAATCTGTCTGGCCACACCTGCTGTGATCAGGCGCGGAGCGTCCGCATCGTTTCGGCGACCCCTCTATTTCTTCCGCGAGCCGTGAGCAAATGTGTCAAGCCAGGTAGGTAATCACATACAGGAAGGCCGCAGTGCAGCTGGATACTTTACAAAATAAAACAAATTTCAAAACAAAACACCCAGGTTTATGGTTGGTGTGGTGGTCAGCTGTGTCTACAGCGAGATACGCGATCAGGCACACGGAGAGAGAGACCGACGAACAGACAGACAGAGAGACAGAGTGACACACACACACACACAACCAAACACTCACTGGGAGAGATAGTGAAAGAGAGAGAAGAGAGAGAGAGCTGTTCTGTAGAGTGGAGAGGAGAAGGATCAGCGCGGAGAAATGTACATCCGGTATGAACAGCCAGGCGCGCAATCAGGCAAGAATCTACGTTTCACGGCACTTCGCCGGCGGTGTGTAGCCTCTGTTAGAACCACAGCAACTTACTTCAACTAGGTACGCCTTAACAACCAGAAAATAAAGTGTTTTCATATAAATATATTGTATTAGTACATCTTGCTGCTGTCTCAGATAGTAATTCAGCTTTTAGCCAGTCCAACTGATATTATATTGGATATCTGCTCTGTAAATCACATGTCACCCTGTGTTGTCCTTTGAGAAAAAAAAATCAGAACCAAAAGGGAGAAACTTTATTTTATATTTTTTGGTTTAATGATGGTGCACACTAGTTTTGCATTAATTCAATGGAATCCCCTTAGGTATATGTCCATACAGCCAATCAAATGTTGCATACAGCAGTGAGGCCAGCGTTGTATAGGCAGAGCAGACGGTCCCACTGAGCCACGCAGCAGCTGCTACACAACACACTAAAGTCTCCTTCTAATCTAACATACAGACAGGAACACACGTCTGCTCCGGCACCTCAGCTTGTTGAACGAGCCAGCAGACAAACAGTCTGCTAATGTAGGCTGCAGGCTAGTAAGCTCATTAGCATAGCATAATAGCATAAAGAACATGTATGTCTGTGAATGACATGTCACCGAGCCTGGTTCGATGCTGCTGTGGTCCTTGCTACAGAGAACCCTTAAAAGGTCCTTTTATACATCACATTTTAGGTTGATTAAGATGCATGCCATTTAAAAAATATTTAACTGAATGTAATTCTGCAAATGTGACAATATAGTGTAACACATTACATGGTGTGCCAAGTCCAGTGCAACAACAGCAAAGGTGCATCGTTCTCACAGCTTTATGAGACAGTTTTAAGTGCGACCACTGTACACACAGGTTGAACCATGGGAATCTGTCCCATCCATCCGATGTGACGTAAGAGAGGAATTAAGGGCAGGGTTGACCCTATTACTGTGGATGATGTCATATTTCTTACCTGAGCTTACTGACTTAATCTACAGTGATTGGTTAAAAGAGAAAGGATCTTTGAGGGAAAACCAGATGTAAAAACTGTTTTAAGAAAAGCTGTTGATTGGTGCTATGCGTGACACACAAAAACAGGATTAGTTGGAAATCAGCACAATTGTTGGGCTTCACACTAGTTTAGGGTATTTTGTTATCTCTGTAATTACGACAAAGTATGAACAAAAGGCAATGTAGTCACTTTGTCCAAAAGAAGAAACCCTTATGCGTGTGTGTGTGTGTGTGTGTGTGTGTGTCTGGTCTTGGTCTGACTTGTCGGCTTTAATGAGCTGAGAGAGCGAATGGCGCATCAATGAAATCAATAGTGGAATTAACACATTGACATGTTAGACTCATTTGCTTTCTGACATTTCCCTCCACGCAATTAAGCGGCTCAGATATGCAAGTCGGATCTGATTAATGCACACCGGCCGACCGCTCTCGGCCTGGTTTAGCATTCAGAGGGCGAGGCGCCTCGCATCCTCTCCAACCAGGGGAGGACCGTGTCTGGGAGGCCTGCTGGTTTGCTTGGACTTTCCCAGCAGCTCTCCTAGAGATCACAATGAATTTAATGTATCAGTTAGATTAAGGGAGAACACATGACGAGTTGGACTTAGGTAAAACGTTTACAACCATTTGTAACAGGTTTTAAATACAGTCAGCTAGAATTCCACCAAACAGTTCTAACTCAGATGAAAACACACTTTCATGCAACAGCAACCTACAAATACAGTCACGCATGAGTTAAAGCAGGACCAGGGGGTTCTAGGTGGCCAGAGCAAACTGCAGCTCTGTGCTGGTGAAGTCCCATTTTCTTTGTGTTCTTTCCCCATGAATAATGTTATTATTATGGCAGTGAATGAGGCAGATTAAAGATGAATGTCTTAATTTAAACAAAAGAACTGGCGAGCTTAACTAAATAGTCTTTAAAGAATAAAAAAAAAGCTGGAGTGCATTTCGGGTAAACATTTATTTATTTATTATTCATTTTATAAAGGAAAATGTTACACTTCATGTTTTAATTTCTTGAAAAGTCCAGTTTGAAAAAAATGTCACACCGCTGTTACATTTTTCCTCTCACCCCACCCCACACTTTGGGATTCCCTGGCCAAGACTGAATGAATTGTCCTTTAACAACTTCAGTACCTTAGCAGTTTGGTTTTTAGAGATTTTGAAGGTTATGGTTAGGGGTTAGGGAATTTGAAGTTAAATTTCACAGGAATCTATAGCTACAGTATAAACGGTTGGGTTTAGAGTGTCAGTTTGGCGTCAGTCAGGGTGTGTGTTGTGCAGGTGGCTGAACCTCCCTGTCCATGTCACAGCAGGAGGTACTTGGGATGAGTTTGAGGGCTTTTTTGGGAGGCAGCCTAAAGGCTTTTGGAGCCCCATGAGAGCACATTTGGACCCAGCCAGGAAATGTCTGGCCATGGAAGCAGCTCCAGCAGTCTCTCCATGGCTGTGCTTGGCCTGCCCACTGATCCATCCTTCCATGAATGAGTCTTTTCAACAGCCAGCCCTCATTCCTGACACTCTGTCTCCCTAACCCTCTCATCCAAATGCCCCAGCATACTCCATCTCTCGATTGTTCCAGCCCAGTGGTATCATCTGTCTTAGTGCCACTTGGCAACGCCCTACATGATTTGTGGCTGAGCAAACATTTATCTAAATGTATCCCATTCCAATTCTAGGATTACATCCTGCTGTTTCAATATTTGGGTGCTTCTGAGTAGCCATGGCTTTTGAGACAACAGGTCAAGTTGGCCAAACATCCCCCTCCATCTAATGAGAGCGCAGGCCAGGGCCGCTAGCAAAACCCAATGAAATGAGCACAGCAAAGGCAAAACAGGTCAATTGGCTCAGACTGAGGTCCACGCAGTTCTTTCTATGTCAATAAGACTTCCTCCTGCAGTTAACATTAGATGGACCAAAGTGTGGACAAATCTGCAGTGTCTCAGCAACAAGTTTCCTAAGATGTCATTGGTCCATATCATAACTCCCATGGATATAATGCAGTTGGATTGATAATATCTAATTTAAAGAATCACTTAAGGTCTATGAGAAATTTCTCTGAAATCATTTTGGATTCCACACAGAAGAATAAATATGCACAAATATTATATTTAGGTTTTATGGTTTCTGTGGTAAATATTAGTTTCCTATGATGGTGGAAATTAAGCAGTACATTATGAGATGGAACACTTGATAATACTAGTACTGTCTGTTAGACAGTTAATAAAATAGAGAAAGATATATATTTATCTGCAAATATTAGAACTAATTATAGCAGTAATGGTCGGGGCCGAGCATTTTAAACTCGCAGGGAAAGTGTCCAAAGCACAATGGCTGATTATGTATAAGATGTGAAATTGTGACTGTTGAGCTTTGAACTCGCAATCTTCAGGTCTAAAGGCAAACACCAATCTCAATGAGCTATTGTCCAGGTATTTGGGCTGTATTTTATTGAGTCAGCCTGGGTTGACTGTAATTTATTTACAACAAGATCAATAAATTCCAAACTGATGTTTCAAGATGCTCTATTTTGCATTGATGAATGCGTAGATGGGGACACAATTCAAACATTTTTTTGAAATTCACTTTTTGAAATAAAATTCTGAAATTTTGCACACCAAATCTCCAATGATCTTTGAATGTTGTGATTTTTTTCCATGAACATCAAATATTTAGTTTGGAAGAAATTGCAGGATTTGTTTACACTACTTTATGCAGTAAAACGTTTTAATGCACTGTGGGCTCGATTTTTTATAAATCAAATGAATGAAATTTGAATGGTAAGTTTGGACAGTCTGAAGATGAAGTTGCCCAAATTTGGTGTCAATTGAAACAAACATGTGGGAGGAGATAGGTTTAAGAAGTTTTGCAGTTTTTGCAAAAAGTAGATTGATGGACTTCAAAAATGCTACAAGGTAACAGCAGAGCATAGTTTCTGGTCTTTTGGGGCTACAGTTTGGCATAAGTTGCAACGTTGTAACATGTATGGCTGATGTGAATTGGACTTATTACTTGGACCTATATGAATTTTTAAAGTTTTGAATTTTGTATTGTATTTGTATTGTACAATAATGTTGTAGCGCCACCATCAGGGCAATTAGCACACAAATCACCCTGATTAAGTTTAGCATAGGACTGGACATATGTGCAAAGTTTGGTGAGTTTTCGTGCATGGGAACATGGATTTCTTAGGAAGAAGAATTAAAGCTGCAAGCAGCGATGAATGGACCCTCGCACTTCCTGCACGTCGGGGGTGCTGGCGGCGATGTGGCCATGTATTTCTATTACCGTCTAACACTGTACGAAATATTTTGACTTAATTACCTCCATATAGTGCATAGCGTTACAAATTACACATTTCAAATTGTGCACCATTTCCTGTGTCCACTATGCGGCGCTGGAGAACACACTATTTATACGTCATATTGCTGTATATCATGTTTAAACAACATCTTGTAAATTTCAGCTAAATCAAAGGATTTTCGTCAGGGCTTACTTCCTGTTGCCAGTAGGTGGCACTATGACTATAACTCATTATTGACTCATAGATTCTCTCAAGCCTGGCCTCTAACTAAACATAACAAATTTGAACCAGATTAGACAATTTACACTGGAGTTACAAACAACTACTTGTTTTCCGGCTTTATATGGTAATTTGACACCTAGCCACGCCCACACCGTTGGTGCAAAACCTTTGCAATTTATCTTTGGCAATGTCCTTAGATTGTACTGACTAATTTTGAAGTGAATCATTTTAAATCTGTAGGAGGAGTTCGTTAAAGTAGCCTGCAAATGGTCAAAATCATCCATAATTTGCACATTAATATTAATGTAGCTGACATCCTGTTTGGTTTAGGATATGGCTCCAAGAGGCTTTTTAGTAAGTTTAGAAAGGATACATAATAACCAAATCTCATACGTCTAGGTGAAACGCACTGCAGGGGCTATTTCTTGGAAATTTTGTAGGGGGCGCTTTTGAGCTAATTTAACAAAATCAAGCCTAAGACCCATGTGGATCACTGTAGGCCTGGATGAACATCATGTAATATAGATTTGGGTTAGATCCGACAATATATGTTCAAGTTACAAACACTTTTTGTTTCGTGATCTAACATCGAAGTTCGCCGTCCTGCCACAGCGACGCCCTTGATAAAAAAATCACAATCTTCAAATTGGAGCATTGTCAAGGACTTAAGGCTTTCCTGAACACGGTTGAGGTGGATTTGGTGACTAATTATTTATTATTACTAGAAAAAATCTCTCTAAAGCACTTGTCTGCACACTTTTTCAGACAGACAGACTCTCCTCAAAGACATTCTTGGTGGTACAGTTTGTCACATTAAGGCATAAAGTTGGCATTAGAGGTGTGAAGAATAAAACAATACTTTGAGAGAGAAGTTGAAATCCTGTCTAGTTTCACTCCTCCATACACCTGGCCAATCACAGAACCAGGTGGACATGATTGTTGTTTTTCACGTTAAGATATTCTGACAAGCATTTTGTCATAAGCTACTATAAACGATGGGGGCTGGGGCTCTTAAACATCTGTGAAAAGGTGACCCCATCTCCCATGTAAAGGATTGTGTCTTATTACTTTGTGCAGTAGACAGTTCAAGTGGTACATGTCATTAAAATATAGCTGGTGAACATAGTGAGGCATCTAGCTCAGATATGTTTCTCAGGGGTTGTTGGAAACCAAAACCGATCTAAACCGATCACTTCGACTGGAATATGATTATATGTCAATATTTTGTTTTCAGTGGCTAAAAAAAAAATCATTGAATGCAGCTTTATTAAGGCAATAATCAGGTTGAAATGAGGTACATTTGTGGAGGGACGTTTCCAGTCACTGCATAGCCTCAGGAACACATTTTCTGTGTTTCAGTATGACAACATGGAAAGAGATTGTTGAGAAAGGTCTAGCACTCATGTGTCCCTCATGACAATGCTGCAGTTCTAAAGTGCTACTATGGGTTGAATTTTCAGTATTTAGTTTACGTATTGTTCAAACCTTCCTGCCACAACTTAGGGCACAGAATACCACAATATACAAAACATTATAGGAGCCATCAGCAAAGCTTGAAATAAAATCCAAGGTAGTAGGAACCAGGTGGGAAAACAAATAAATGCATACATTGCAGCAATATATCTTACCTTAGTCTTTAGGCTCAGGAGTGCTGCAGCTGGGGGGGCATCACTAGTTCCCACAGCAAATTTCTTTCCTTCATTGTCGTGGTCAACTCGGGGTAAACAAGCTTTCTGTGACTGCATATAAAACCTGCAGAGGGAAGAGAGGGAAAAGGGAGGAAGAGGTGAGAGTACGTAGAGTCATTTCAGTCAACAGTATCTTTAAAGTGGTTCTCTATTACAAAAATAGTTTGACATTTTAGAAAATACACTGAGGCTACTGCAAGCCTTAGTGCTCACTTCAGATTTATTGCTTGGATCAGTTTTTTTTTGTGTTTGGCTGTTCACATTCTTTTGTAATGTGGCCAATATCAGATTGCAGTGTGAACTGTGAAACAGTGTGTCACGGTCTTGAACTGACCCGCGTGAATCAAAGACGCCACACGCAGCACGCGGTCCTATGGAGGTAAACATGGAGGTGGAGGACGAGGAGAAAGAGAGCCACATCTTTAATTATGGCTTGTGGAGCATTGGTTGCTTCTGAGCGGATGTGTGTGGCATTTTACTATGGAGCTCTTCGGTCATATAATACATATTGATCAATATTGTGTTTATTAATATTTTAATGGTTTTGGAAGCGTTATGTTATTTGTAACATGGCTATATACTATAGTGTTTAGAAATAAAAGTCCCGTTAAACAGTCAACATGTGAACAGTAAACATGGAGGCCCCCTGAGTGAATCTTTTTAAATTGTATCATAAATGTTGTATTTCATAGGACTAACAGTTGCATATATATTTCCTTTAAAATTAAGATTTTATACTAGGCAAGGATACAAATCTAAATATGTACTTCATTGCATCTCCATTTATTCTGGATTGGTAATAGCAATAGGTTTAGTTAATGGATTCATATTCCTTAGCATCCTACCTATAAAATGAGACCAGTTATATATATACAGGCCTTATGTTTGAGGAGCTATTCCTGAATCATTTTGGGTATGTTATTTTAGGCGTTTTTTTCTAAGGGATAGGACTGGGTGTAAGGAGTGTGTTTATTTTCCAAATGTGACTCTTTCTTTACAAAAAAAAGTCTCCGTTAAGCATTGAATTTATGCCAATGTCAATATGAAAGTGGTCAGAACAGAGCCCTGTCACAGAGCAATATACAACATTAAACATTGTCCATAGAAAGCTCGACAGCTTCCTGTTCCTCAGAGGCTGGGGAGAACATTCAGTATCAACACTGATCCACACTTTCATCAACATGGTCTGTTATCACAGCTATCCCCTTCTCCCCTCAACCCCCTCTCCCATCACAAAAATCTATATTTATAATTTTACAAGATCAGGACAAATCCTCTGCAATGCCGGCGTTATTATCACAATAAAAACATCACAGGGACAGGTGTTTGCTGGGAGCCTCGACTGGATTAAAGTTCCTCTTTTCTCCTTATCTTTCTCTTCCTTCCTCTCCCCCCCCCGACACTCCATTTCTCCTCCCAGCCATACAATAATCCTCATTGTAAAATAGGTAATATAGGCCCTGCTTCTTAATATCACCGACTGGTTTTAAGTTATGACATAAATAAAAAAGGGCTGCGATGTTTGAAGGGGTTTGTTTGCACAGGGGTGGGTGGATGAGAAGGAGCAGGGAATCATGGGAGAAAATACAACCAGTTGAGAGCATCTCTCTGCTGGAGGCTACTTGCTAAGATTCCCTATAGACTCGGCTTCTCTGCAGATGGACTCTGATTTTATCAACGAGAGATCCCTCGTCTGTCCATTCAGGGCTGTGTGGTGCCTGCGAACTGGGATTCTTCCTCTAATTCTAATTTAATTCAATGTTTAATCTGTGCTTTTTACTTTTAAACTGGAGCTGTAGGCTTAGATCAGTACAGTGTGAAGACGCAGAAACCCATAGTGTTGGCTCTTCTGCTACGGCTGCTGCTGCTGTTCATTCTTCATCATCTTTTGACAGGTGGACTTTAGCATTTTACAAGTTATTCTGATGGTGTCCCTATAGGAGCGATCCACAGGGTGTAGCCTCATGCACTGTTGTCGACCAAAATATCTTTCCTGATACTAACAGTGGGAAGCGTCATAGTTAGACATTTTAAAATCGTACACACAGTGACATCGCTATTTTAAGGATGATGTGGTTCCAAATGTAGTCTGGTAAAAATATGTGCCACGTAAATGATGCAAATCATGCAATTTTGCACGCACACTAAAGGTTAGCGACTGTGACACTGGTATTGTGTTCACCTTGTCAGTCTGTGTGTGTGTGTGTGTGTGTGTATAAAGAGGTACTTAATAATTACCGGCTTTCAGATACAATTTCATAACTTAATTATTACAGTAACAAGACATGATAGGTTCAAAGCCACAGGTTCACAGGACATGTTCTATGAAAAGCCTTGTAAGCAGAGTTCTTGCACTGAAGTACTCATGAGTCCCAACACCAAGACAGTTGAAATGACTAATCAGTTTGTGACCAGTTTGAACGTTCATGCGGTTCTGTCAGGAACAATTTCTTCATTTACTGCAGATCATTGAACTGACACTAAAGTAGAGACAGAAACAAGTCAAAGCCAAAACCCTATATCAGTAACTGGCTGTACTTGTGAAACAGTTCAGTGTACGCTCACCGCTCACTACGGTCACTTACATAAAAGTAGTGATGGTCAAATGAAGCTTCATGAACCATTTTCTTTATTTTCTGAGCTCACTAGATGGCGCTCTCTGTCTGACAACATTATTAAGAATCGCTCAATACTTTAACCAACCTCGGTAACCAACCCTCGAGCTTTAGACCAGTACAAGGCCTCGAAACATTTGCTACCGTGCTGCGAGTAAACGATAATAATATCAGTAAGCTTTTTACATTTTATGTTACAAGCTGTTATAATGTAACCTGAGGAGCCGGGTTGTTTGTTACACAGAAGCATCTGAGAAGCCCTCAAGGGAAACTGTTTGGAAAAGGGCAGGCATTTGCAAAAAATACCTGGCAGGTGATTGGATGAACCATCTGTCAATCACATCTGCCATGGTTGTTTTGTATTGTACTTCCTCAACGGATGCTGATTGGTTCGGTCAGCTGGTATCTCAGACACAAACATTACTTGAAGCGTGACAAGATGGATTTTTCGTGTGATATGTGATCCTGCGTTTCTCGCGTCATTTTGGGATATCACGAGAATCCAGCTGCTGTACAAGGTCAGCTATAATGGCCTATAAATATTAATAACCCATGGAAATATTTTACAGCAGCTACCTTGAACTGATGCAGCCGGTGTTGCATTTTCCTTCAGCAATCCACGTCACGCACCCAACAACACCATTTACCAGCTGCCACAGCAACGTGTCATCATGGCTAAATGTGGTCCTGGAGACACTTACTGTAGCTGAACTACCACAGAGGAAGATTTACGTACTTTGCCAGGTGATACTCAAACACTTTACACAGTTACACTTTTTATTATGACTTAAAAAAAAAAACAATTGTGCAGAATACTTTGGTTCTCTTCTGATTGGTCTGAGTGAGAGGTGAAAATGGAATGGACCCTGGAATATAATGTAAACCTCATGTTGGTTGTTTTCTGTGACCCTCTGAAAGCTTCTGTCTACCCTCTTTGGGTCTAAAGCCTGCCATTTGAGAAACACTACATTAGACCATCCAGGCTGTCGTGTCAGCCTGAATCTCGTTATCTACACAGAGAGACCTTGGCTAACAGGAACCTAACGACTTCTTTTAACGACACGTTTCCATGGAGATAACCGGACATCACCTGGAAACCATGACTGCAGTGCCTGATGGCCAGGAGGACAATTTAAGGCCATTTCATGTCCACACAATGACACACTCACACAAACTCTTGTGTGGGCAAAGTGTCTCTGGGTTACACACTCTTGGAGGCTTGCTAAGGCAGGCGCACACACACACACACACACACACACACACACACACACACACACAGTGTCTCTCCACTCTCTTGCTTCTGAGGTAATGACCGCACACTTTGCAGTGCAGACAGCCACAATTGGGACTATTTGTGCAGGCCTCTCTCAGCTAATCTGTCGGCTGATGTTGAAGAGTAATCTGCAGAAATGAATAGCACGGTGTCTTTACGGATCATCCTGTCATTTCCCCTTTTACAGTAATTGAGAGGTGGCACTCTCCCATGTGTAAAACATGCTCAGCAGGCCTGAGTCGTTTCCAAACCACCGAAAACTGACTATAAATTGCCTAAATTGTCTCAGTGTCTCGGGACAATTCTGTCTTTTAAATCCCTGACGGTTGATTTTTGAGGGCAAGTGGACCCTGGCATTTTCAACGTGCAGTGAAACTAGTGTGAGCCTTGCCTTTTCTTATATCATTTACAGTGGCTCCCAAAAATCACCCGTTACTCTCTTATTTCTGGTCTGCCTCCTCTGTGATTAAGGTTTGGCTAAGAGTATACCCTGGTTAGGGTAAAGAAAAGATTAAGGTCATGGTTAAAAAAAACAAAGTTGAGTGTTGGTATGAGACAGTAAAAAAGAAAAGTATATGCATGTGGCACCCAAACTGCAGGACTCATGAATAGGAACGTGGGCATCTGGTGGATGGAGAGAAAATGGCAATGGAGGTCGCCTAGGAAAGAAAGGGAAGGAGGGACAGAGAAACACATTTTGACATTTGGCACTAAAGGATAGGTGGACATGGATGGAAGCATGACTGAGAACATCTATCTCATCTATTTTTTTAGGAAAGCCAAATGTAGGACAGGAAGCAACAGCACCGATGGCAATATGCCATTCCAGTCCACCACAGTGTCATTGATTTACAGTAATTACACACAGGTGTCATGCATCTTTTGTCGAGGATACACTAATGGTTACCCCCCGCATCGAGACCGCAAGTGTGTCTCCTCGCATGTCTCACGCAACAGATCATTTTAATCTATGGGTCAGAGTTGGGTTAGAGGGGAGTTGGGTTAGGGTTAGGGGGTATCAGCCCCGTCTCACATGTAACCACCACCTGAAACTTTTATTTACACTTCAAGTCTATTTTTTCCAACAATATGTGCGTAAATGCCAGGTTGATGCACAATAAAACTAAATGCACATATGTTATTATTATTTTTATAATTTTAATTATTAAACTTTAATCATATTATCTTTATTTTTTATATTAACTGACCTTGTCTGTGGAAGCAGTATAGACAGTTGGGAGTCGGGGGGGTAACATTGAGGCACGGGGACAGAGTCAGTGCCTTGTAAGGGAATTGCATTGGAGAGCTGTACTGAATGTGGCAGACAAAGTTGCTTACACACACACACACAGTAGTCAGCCTCAGATCGTAGCACCCCATGCTTTTTGTGTTCAAATCAGACACATCCAAAGGCTGCTAATTTACAAGGAAATGGCGCAGCCAGCTCCTTGTCCTTCTTCCATTATGAGAGTATGAGAAGGTGGCGAGGAAGAGAAACAGGCTCTCAGGCTGATCTGAAAACCACAGCTCTTTCATGCTCAGTGTGACAAAGTAGCACTCTCACCGCTCAAGCAAATGGAAGATATCACAGGCTTTATATTGCTGATGCTCATTAACAGCAGACAGACGAGAGGAAAATCAATTGGCTCTCTGACACACAGTCGCACGTCTATCTTCAGGAAGAACAGAAAAACAAATCCTGGCAGAGAGATGTCATTTCAATACGCCTTTCTTATTTGGTTTTGCTAAGCTTAAGTCAGTATGATAAAAAAGAATGTCTGTCATATGTGAAGTACTAATAGGAACGTCATGATCATTTATATTGTAATATTCCAATCTGTCAGAGCTTAACATTAAACTGGGCGTGTACAGAAGACATTCATTTAAGCTTAATAAAAAATTTTAATTACAGTCAACAATGCTAAACATTACCTCAGAACCAACACAATTCTGCAAAATCTCAACAGTGTTGTTGACAGCAAGTCTTCTCAGTAGCAAATAATATAATAATAATAATAATAATAATAATAATAATAATAATAATAATAATAATAATAACACATTTTATTTAAAGGCGCCTTTCTCGGCACTCAAGGACACCGTACAGGGATACATAAGACATTAAAAGCAGCAAAGAAATAAAAAATACAACAATATACAACAATATAATATATAATAATTAGTTTTCCTACCATTCAGTATATTCTTTAGCACCTTGAATGTGTAATATGTATCCTCCCTCTTTCTGTTCCCCACTGTCCTTGAGTGATGTTTCTGTATGTTGCCCGTCTTTGTGTCCAAAGCACTGCACAGCTTCACTTTGCTTTGGATTATATTATGATTCATGTTGTGAATGTCTCCATTTCTGCCTAACATTAATCACTTTATGATTTTGTCTGCAAAATGTGATTTACACCATGGGCAGTGTTTACAGATAAAGAGTGTTTGACTTCCCTCCGTGGCTGCAGTGCACGGAGCTCGGAGCAGCACATGTAAGCGGAAATCATTTCACGTCATCCGGCGGATCTCGGCAGACCTTGGCTGCTCTGCACAGCTGGGAGCTCCGTGCGCCGCCTAACACCATTTATCCGCACACACTGCCATGACACAGCTGGATTTAAATCAGCAAATATCTCTTTAACTGTTACAGAAATAATAATGACCCCAAACATGAGGTACATCTCAAAACGAAATATGTATACTGTTATACTGTACCCCTAATGTTCCCTCAATTTTTTGTAAGGGTAGAAATACTATTACTCATATTTCTATTAAGATATTTCAACTGTATAAATCTTATCTCTATAACTTTTTCATACTTTTAGACAGCCCTAAGAAGGTGGGATTGACCATGTTATTTAAAATAAGTTAGCTGGGAATAATTTTAATTGTTCGT
Source organism: Sander lucioperca (assembly GCF_008315115.2). Lineage (NCBI taxonomy): Eukaryota > Metazoa > Chordata > Actinopteri > Perciformes > Percidae > Sander > Sander lucioperca. The sequence continues at coordinate 17,150,229 of NC_050195.1, read as the reverse complement.
GCCAACACAATACTGCAAAACCTGCACAACAGGCTATGATACTACTAATATGATGGTATATACCTGGGGAGACAAACAAGATGAAACATGATTGATATGACATCGGCCTCTTTGATGTAAACTATAATAAAGATGCTTTGAGAACATCTTAATCTTTCTTTCTAGTTTTCTTAATAGCTGTACCAACATTATATGAAGTTAAAGCTTTGGTTTTGGTCTCATTAATAGCTCAGTCTAATCAGCACTAGCTGTGTTGGAGGTTTACAGCATCCCCTTCAGCAACGTTCCGGCAACTCCTCCAGATTCCAGAGGAAGAATTTTGATGATGGATACTTCCTTGCACCTTGGGACCAGTGTGACCATGGCAAACATCTGCACATTGATCCCCACCGCCGAGGGTTAGTCACACATGGAACAAACCAAGTGACGCTAAATGAATATAACATGGAACTACTGATCATCCATTGATCTACACTGCTGTACATTGTTAGGCAAGGCTAACCCTAACCCTTTCAACTTGAAAAGGTTTAATATAAGGATGGCCTTAATTTTTCTGTTGTTAAAAATTCATCAACCTGTAGCTGCCCTGTAAACAGCGGTGACACATGGCCGACAGGCTGTGTGTTGGTATTAGTTTTTGCAGCTTTGGAAATGAAACGCACCTCCACAAAAGGATTTCTCAGGTCTCCCTCTGAGTAATTCTTTATTTGAACTGTACTACCTCTCTGTGCACAGCTTTGTCCCAGTGGCTCTGCTCTCTAAATATAATAATTACACCTACGTACAGGATGATAAATGTAGTGATGTGGTGGGAGTGAACCCTGCAGCACTGAGTCGTCTTGTTAAATGGATCTCAGCCAAGGCACAGGGAGGCCCTCTAACCAGGACATCAGGGCTTTCTACTTCATTATTACTTCGTTGAACACCATAGAAAATACAAGAGCAGTCATATTTTACCAAAACCCTAGACGCAGACTGAATCAAAGTGGTTCTTCCTCTGGATCTACCGTCTCACTGCAGGAGAAGCTGAGCTCTGAATCCAAGCATTTGAGCGGAGCGAGCGGGAGGAGTTTGGATGGAGCGTGGCCTTATCTCCCACTCCAGGGGTTCGCTCCTGTACCGTTCACACCATGAGTTCACAAAGTACTTTGGAAAAGGACGCTGAGAAGTCATACAGGTCTGAACTATTCCATCATGCCAGGCTAGGGTTTAAGCTAAAATTAAAATACAATGCAGATTTTTTCTTTTATTGGAGCGAGCAGTGAGCGATTTGAATGAAGGGGGTGAAATCTGATTTGGGCGCGGAGTGATATTTAGCGGAGTGGCTTTGAACGGGGGAGCGGAGGAAACACCCCCATGAGCGAAGAGCTGAAATTCTCACTGCTCGAATTCTCTGCTCTGAATGAGTTTTATTTTTTAATTGTGTCAATTAAGTCACTTAAAAAAAAAGTTTTTAAATTTCTAAGAAGAAAAAAAGAAACATGAAAGATTCACTTAATAACCACAGAAAGGAGCAGTAGTTAATGTGAGGTTTCAATGTAATCTGCAGTAGCTGTAGTCCATCCATCCATCCATCTTCGTCCGCTTATCCAGTATCGGGTCGTGGGGGTAGCAGCTCCAGCAGGGAACCCCAAACTTCCCTTTCCCGAGCCACATTAACCAGCTCCGACTGGGGGATCCCAAGGCGTTCCCATGCCAGGTTGGAGATATAATCCCTCCACCTAGTCCTGGGTCTTCCCCGAGGCCTCCTCAAAGCTGGACGTGCCTGGAACACCTCCCTAGGGAGGCGCCCAGGGGGCATCCTTACCAGATGCCTGAACCACCTCAACTGGCTCCTTTCGACGCGAAGGAGCAGCGGCTCTACTCCGAGCTCCTCACGGATGACTGAGCTTCTCACCCTATCTCTAAGGGAGACGCCAGCCACCCTCCTGAGGAAACCCATTTCGGCCGCTTGTACCCTGGATCTTGTTCTTTCGGTCATGACCCAGCCTTCATGACCATAGGTGAGGGTAGGAACGAAAACTGACCGGTAGATTGAGAGCTTTGCCTTCTGGCTCAGCTCTCTTTTTGTCACAACGGTGCGATAAATTTAATGTAATACCGCACCCGCTGCGCCGATTCTCCGACCAATCTCTCGCTCCATTGTCCCCTCACTCGCGAACAAGACCCCAAGGTACTTGAACTCCTTCACTTGGGGTAAGGACTCATTCCCTACCTGGAGAAGGCACTCCATCGGTTTCCTGCTGAGAACCATGGCCTCCGATTTAGAGGTGCTGATCCTCATCCCAGCCGCTTCACACTCGGCAGCGAACCGATCCAGTGAGTGCTGAAGGTCACAGGCCGATGATGCCATCAGGACCACATCATCCGCAAAAAGCAGCGATGAGATCCCCAGCTCACCAAACTGCAACCCCTCTCCACCCCGACTACGCCTCGATATCCTGTCCATAAATACTACAAACAGGATTCGTGACAAAGCGCAGCCCTGGCGGAGGCCAACCCTCACCTGAAACAAGTCCGACTTACTGCCGAGAACCCGGACACAGTTGTCGCTTTGGTCGTACAGAGATTGGATGGCCCTGAGAAGGGACCCCCTCACCCCATACTCCCGCAGCACCTCCCACAGTATCTCCCGGGGGACCCGGTCATACGGCTTCTCCAGATCCACAAAGCACATGTAGACCGGTTGGGCATACTCCCAGGCTCCCTCCAGGATCCTTGCGAGAGTAAAGATCTGGTCCGTTGTTCCACGACCAGGACAGAATCCGCATTGTTCCTCTTCAACCTGAGGTTCGACTATCGATCGAACCCTCCTTTCCAGCACTTTGGAGTAGACTTTACCGGGGAGGCTGAGAAGTGTGATACCCCTGTAACTGGCACACACCCTCTGGTCTCCCTTTTTGAAAAGGGGAACCACCACCCCGGTCTGCCACTCCTTAGGCACCGTCCCCGACTTCCACGCAATGTTGAAGAGGCGTGTCAACCAAGACAACCCCTCCACACCCAGAGCTTTAAGCATTTCTGGACGGATCTCATCAATCCCTGGGGATTTGCCACTGTGGAGTTGTTTAACTACCTCAGCAATTTCCACCAGGGAAATTGAAAAATAGGAGAAATAGGAGTTCCTCAAAGTGCTCCTTCCACCACCTCCTCAGTTGAGGTCAACAGCATCCCATCCTTACTGTACACAGCTTGGATGGTTCCCCGCTTCCCCCTCCTGAGGTGGCGAACGGTTTTCCAGAAGCACCTTGGTGCCGACCGAAAGTCCTTCTCCATGTCTTCTCCGAACCTCTCCCACACCCGCTCGGGCCCTTCGGTACCTTACAACTGCCTCCGGAGTCCTTTGGGATAACATATCCCGGAAAGACTCCTTCTTCAGTCGGACAGCTTCCCTGACCACCGGTGTCCACCACGGTGTTCGTGGGTTACCGCCCCTTGAGGCACCTAAGACCCTAAGACCACAGCTCCCCGCCGCAGCTTCAGCAATGGAAACTTTGAACATTGTCCACTCGGGTTCAATGCCCCCAGCCTCCACAGGGATGCACGAAAAGCTCCGCCGGAGGTGTGAGTTGAAAGTCTGTCGGACAGTGGCCTCCTCCAGACTTTCCCAATTTACCTGCACTACCCGTTTGGGCTTACCAGGTCTGTCCAGAGTCTTCCCCCACCCTCTGACCCAACTCACCACCAGATGGTGATCAGTTGACAGCTCTGCCCCTCTCTTCACCCGAGTGTCCAAAACATACGGCCTCAGATCAGATGAAACGATTATAAAATCGATCATTGACCTTTGGACCAGGGTGCTCTAGTACCAAGTACACTTATGAGCATCCCTATGTTCGAACATGGTGTTCGTTATAGACAATCCATGACTAGCACAGAAGTCCAACAACAAACAACCACTCTGGTTTAGATCAGGGAGGCCGTTCCTCCCAATCACGCCTCTCCATGTGTCTCCATCATTGCCCACGTGCGCGTTGAAGTCCCCCAGCAGAACTATGGAGTCCCCCACTGGAGCCCCATACAGGACTCCATTCAAGGTCTCCAAGAAGGCCAAATACTCCGAGCTCTTGTTTGGTGCATACGCAGAAACAACAGTCAGAGTTTTCCCCCCCACAACCCGCAGGCGTAGGGAGGCGACCCTCTCGTCCACCGGGGTAAACTCCAACGTAGCGGCGCTCAGCCGGGGGCTTGTGAGTATCCCCACACCCGCCCGGCGCCTCACACCCTGGGCAACTCCAGAGAAGAAAAGAGTCCAACCCCTATCCAGGAGTACCGAGACTGTGCGTAGAGGTAAGCCCCACCAGATCCAACTGGTAGCGCTCCATCTCCCGCACAAGTTCCGGCTCCTTCCCCCACAGACCCATAGGTTGGAGAGAGAGGTGCCACGTAGCTTTTTTGGGCTGTGCCCGGCCGGGCTCCGTGGCAAACCCGGCCACCAGGCGCTCGCTGACGGGCCCTCCATCTGGGCCTGGCTCCAGACGGGGGCCCCGGGCTTCCTCCGGGGCAGGGTACTCCATCTCTACCTCGTTTTTTCATAGGGTTTTTGAACCATTCTTTGTCTGGCCCCTCACCTGAGACCACTTTGCCTTGGGAGACCCTACCAGGAGCACAAAGCTCCAGACAACACAGCCCTCAGGTTCATAGGGACACACAAACCTCTCCACCACAATAAGGTGATGGTTCCCGGAGAGGACAGTAGCTGTAGGCACGGTGCAATTTCATTTGCCCAAAGATTTTCTCTTCATCTATCATCTCTGAATGAGATTTTTTAAATTGTGTCAAGTCATTTAAAAACACTTTAACATTTCTTTTTGTGGCATTTTTAGGCCTTTGTTATGACAGTACAGCTTAGACATGAAAGGGGAGAGAGAAGGGAATGACATGTAGCAAACGGCCGCAGGCCAGAGCAGAACCTGCTGCCGCTGCGCCAAGGACCAAGTTTCCACCAGGTGACCCACCCAGGCGCCCTCACTTTTACATTCCTGAGAAGAAAAAAAAAGAAACAAAGAAATGAAAGATTCAGTTAATAGGAGCAATATTCAATGTGCGGTTTCAATGAGATCTGCAGTAACTGTAGGCATGATGCAATAAAGATTTTCTCTTCATCTATCATCATAAGGAGCTCAATTTCTCACATGAGGGCATGCACAGGTGAAGTGACATTTTCCTGAGGCAGCTGCATGCAGCTGTTTGATATTTTGGTGACTTGCCATGTGCTGCATGTGGGAGGAGAGGCACAGTGGTGGGAGCATCACAACCAATTAGCAATTTGTGAGTTTAGCTGTGTTATGGCATCCACCGCCCAGGGCCTTTTTGCCAGGACCAGACCTGGCTGTGAATTGTGCCTACTTTGAGTCTTTGACTCAAACAAAGCTTTGAATAAAAGTTGTAAAATCAATATTAAATTAAATTTCTACAGGTGCAGTATTAGGTGTAGATCACTGATTGTGTGTTTTGGCAACACACAATCATTGTTCCATGTGTAAAACAGACAAAAATGTGTTTGAAGCGTAAAAGTACCCTTCGGGACCATGCTACAAACATGAAACTTTAATGAAAGATTATTTTCCGTCAGACACACATGAGATGGATGCCTAAACAAATACAGCTTTAAAAGACTCATTACGCTTCAAATGGAGTGCTTGTCAGATCATCATTTGTGTTACTTGCACTTCTGAGCAGACCAGCTGTGTGCAGGTGAGATAATATGCAGGGTTTGAGTTTCTCTCTCTAGCTCTCGGTTTTCATTCTTCACATTATTTCTGTCACGTTACATGTGAACAATTGAACACATGAATGTCTTTGAGGGGAGACTACATTTGTGCTTGTGATGTGAAATTTGCAAACAAATCAAGACTCTGGTTCAGACACTGGTTCAGACTCTGGTTCAGACTCTGGTTCAGACTCTGGTTCATCGCGCACCAACCTTCTGTATTAGTCCATATAATATTTTTCTAGGAAAGTGCTGCTTGGTATACCTTTAATGTAGGCTCTAAAAACAGAATATCAGATTGCGTGATTGAATGATTATATTAGCAAAAGTAGCATATGTACGTCAGGGTTTCCCATACATTGATTTATTTGTGGCGGCCCGCCACATTATTAACATTGACGACCACATATTGATTTTCTATTCTTTTTACTGTTTTAAGGTTCTGTACTGAACATTCACAACATTAATATAGCAGCAAACAAATATCTGCTGTGTAAAGATATAGTGGAGTACCGTTCATCTACAGCAACCCCTGGAGCTCTCACCCCCAGAAGTAAATCTGTTCCTCTCTGCCATTGTTTTTCACATAGAGCCTAACGTTAGCTACAATAGCTGAAATGAAAGTGAGCTAACTTTAGTGCTTGTTCCAGCAGACCTATGACAGACCAGCAGTCAGTTAAGTGAACTTTAACCAGCCCAGTTATATGTAAAAAAACAAGAGCAGAGAGACAGACTTAACACACTTCCTGTTTGAGATTTCCAGGTGTTTTATTTGGAGGTATGTTGTTGAGCTTGTTGGATTTTTCCGGCCTCTCCAAAAAAATAAGGCTCTGCTGGAGATTGAAACAAATATTCCTCAGTCTGAGGAAGACTCGTGGGCTCAAAACGTCAAAGAATTACAATCCTACAAACGGGAGAAATTTGGTGTGCGGATCTATTTGTTCTTCTAAGGTAATTCGCTGCTAACATCTGCAGTTCAAATAGGAGTTAACCAACAATTCAGTACTTTTGCTATTGTACTTTCAGTTTTGAAAAGCTGATTAAAAAAAGACACAATCCTCCCAACTCTGTGTATATTGATGCTCTCTCTTACTCCAGCCGTGTGCATGCTGCTTTTCAACGGAGACCAGTGAAGTATATTAGAAGCACTTTTCCGGTGATGGCTGAGCGTTACTGTGCAGCCTCCAACTGAGCTTGACAACGTAGATGTTACATGAGTCTTCTGGTAGCTGTGCCAAGAGAAATCTCAATCATTCCCAATCTTGCAGAGACGGAGAGCGTAGGTATATGTAAGGAGATAACCAACCCGTTCTCATTCCGAACTCGTAAAATAAGGACGTTTGGACAGTGGCTGTCAGTGTCTGATGTGACGAAAAAGGCGTCTTTCAGCGTGTTTGTGTAATGCCCTGGGGAGAGCAGCAGTTAGATAGGATTTAGCGAGTAGTATGTAAGGGCGAATTTCCACGTATGGAGGTTGGTTGGGGTGGTGGATGGGTCAAACAAACACAGGACTTTCACCCAGGAGAGCGGGGTTCGCATCCCGCTTGTCACGCTTGCTATAGTCGTTTTTTATTTTCCTCCCGCGTGTCACAGAACCGTACGCCCACCCACGACCCTTTCCTAAACCCAATCATCCCGTTCTTCCCGCGTGTCACGGAACCGTACGCCCACCTACGACCCTTTCCTAAACCCAACCATCCCATTCTTCCCGCGTGTCACAGAACCGTACGCCCACCCACGACCCTTTCCTAAACCCAACCATCCTGTTCTTCCCGCGTGTCACGGAACCGTAAGCCCACCCACGACCTTTTCCTTAACATAACTGCGTCAAAAGGGACGGCAATAGTCCCGAACAAGCGCGTTTACTTAGTGCTAAAGGGACGGCAATAGTCCCGACCAAGCGCCTTTACTTATAGCGCTAAAGGGACGGCAATAGTCCCGACCAAGCACATTTACTTATAGCGCTAAAGGGACGGCAATAGTCCCGACCAAGCGCGTTTACTTATAGCGCTAAAGGAGACTTTTAGCGTCAATAAGAACGACAAAGGCACCTGACCAAGCGTCCGTATTTTACGAGATGAGTGTGAGAACCTGTTGAGATAACATAGGCACAGGCTAATTATTGCTAACTAAAATGCTAGTTAACAATAGTAATTACACTTAAACAGCTAATGTAAGTCAAAACTGCCTGCGAGCTTCTCCTGTACTGTACGGTAAATCCTCTACTATACGACACTAAGTCTCGTGGTTATGACACAATCGTTAGCCTATTTTTATAAAAACGCCTGCTATGGAGCCATAACGTGAGATACAAGGTAATGGAGCCTTTTATACATTGTCGTGTTTCTTTAGAAATATACAATGTCTTTAAACGCTTCAGATGTAAAGTTATTCGCTGTCAAAGTGGCGCCAAAATGAATGGGAGTCAATGGGATGCTAACGGCGGGTGATGGCTTGATAGCAACAAAATGGCTCCATAGGAGCTACGCTTTGCAGAGGCTGGCTTACCCTCTTGGTAGAGCCTAACTGATGCCAGGTCCTCATACTCAGCCACACTGTGAACGTGTGACATTGCAATGACAGGTGAACTGAAGAGAAGAGTCCAATTAAAGGAACACGCCACCGTTGGTTGAAATAGGGTTATTCACCGTCTCCTCTATATTTATATAGGTGGGCAAATGCATTTTTGTCTCAGTGCATGCATTGTCTTAGTCCGGCAGTGCCGCTGCTAGCTTAGCTTAGCGTAGTGAATGGAATCCTTTGTTGCCGGTTAGCATGTCGTGAGTAAAAGTGAGCCAACAACAAAAAAAATAAAACCCGAATTACTTCTTGTGGCCTGCGTATTCACGAGTACAAATAGCAATGCAGATTAAGACTAGACGATTTCCTAGGCAGATATTGATTTGGGACTATATTGGGGTGAAGCACAGGCGAAGCACTGCTACTTGGGCGCAGAGATATCACGCAGCAACTCTGTGTGAGTACAGGTCTAATAAGGGTCGATCTATCCCGTAAAGTAACCATGCTTTATGTTTACAATAATCAATTACTCTGTGGACAGCTGTTTATTGGGTCCATTCGGCATTTTTTCCAGTTGACTTTATCGCACCGAAAACAAAGTCGAGGACTGCAGGATGGATCAATGCCGAGAAATCCTCGGTAGCTGCGACACAACTGCGGGTACGTTCATCTTCATCTGACACGTTGAGCCTGGTTATCGATGGCAGTTCCTTGTCCCACTCGCCACAGCACAGACACGCTATTTCAGTCGGCATAGGTTGGTATATTCCCCCACACTCACACCACCAGTTCGTTTTGGCTCTCATCCTCACATCCTCTTGCTGTTGAGCAATCGCAACCTCCTCCTCCTGTCATTCTATTTCCAAAGCACGCAGCTCCTCTTCTGAAAACTCTGGTTCATAGAGTTATGCTTCTGGATCTTGACTGTCTGAGAAGTCATCCTCTTCGTCTCGCACAAAATCTGCCATGTTCATCGCCATTCACTGTCTACTGTAGGAAAAAAAGCCAGCTATTCACGCCGGTATGTTGACGGAAGTTGGGGGGTTTCAGGTGCTGCGTGATATCTCTGTGCCCAAGTAGCAGTGCTTCGCCTGTGCTTCCACCCAATATAGTCCCAAGTCAATATCTGCCTAGGAAATTGTCTAGTCTTAATCTGCATTGCTATTTGTATTCGTTGTGAATATGCAGGCCACAATAAGTAATTAGGTTTTTTTTTTTTTGTTGTTGGCTCACTTTTACTCACAACATGCTAACCGGCAACAAAGGATTCCATTCACTACGCTAAGCTAAGCTAGCAGCGGCGCTGCCGGACTAAGACAATGCATGCACTGAGACAAAAATGTGTTTGCCCACCTATATAAATATAGAGGAGACGGTGAATAACCCTATTTCAACAAACGGTGGCGTGTTCCTTTAAGTCTGAAAATGTCACATATAGTTTGGCTAACTGTGAGGGCCTGCCATTATTATTGTTGTTGTCAATATTACATATAATTAGTTCAATTTTTCCACACAGTTCTAACAGTACCAACATGCAGCTCAGCACAGTTACAGTTAATCTCACATCCAAAATTCATGAATGCAGCCAAAATATTCCGTATACATTAGGCCACACGTTCTCATCCACATCACACCTTATGTCCTCTCTTGTAATACAGCTGCATGTCAAATCCATCCCTCGCAAGCTTCTGCAGACGTGTCCAGACATCCAGCATGCATTGTCTGTGTGTTTGTGTGGTCACACTTGTTTCTTGTACAGTTGGTTGTGATAGGGCAGGGGTGTTTTAGGTTTTCTTTATTGCTGGGTAGTCAGGTGATTGCTTCATTGACTCGGTTTTTGCATTCGTATATTTGTTGTTTATGGTATTTATGTTCTCCTCTCATGTTTCTGTCATCAAATGCTCCAAAGCAAACGACCACATAGGTCGATGTTCCTACCTAAGATTCTCTATAACTGAAGATGGTATGAAATGCTACACACTTCCTGCCTCCAAAATGGGCAAGGACTAATTTGAAACTGTTGTGAACATTGTGAGATTTGTATAATTTATTGATATTTTCGTTTCCTAACATTAGATATTTAAACAATCCACTCAGGACCTGCCGCTAGTCTCCTAAATAAGCCTGGACATGGACACACCTACGGGACACACAGACAGGAAGGTACACTGAGCTGGGGCATCTGGCTTCTAAAACATCTCTGTTTCCACCCTCATGTCTGTCTGTCTGTCTGTGTGTGTGTGTGTGTGTGTGTGTGTGTGTGTGTGTGTGTGTGTATTTCTTTAGAGTACTGAGGGAGCTCCCAAGTGTGAATATGTCCTGAGTGAAATAGAGCAGTCGTCTTCAGGCTCCATCAGCTGCTCAGTCAACCTTCCTGAACAAATGGAGACGAGATTCAGAAACCTCGATGATGGAATCAACAAGACCGACTTTGACAGAGCCCCCATTAGCCCCTGAGTTGTCCTTAGCATACTGCATGCAGGTGTTCACTTGCCTGCACTGCTGCATTGCACAAAGTATGGCTGTAACTGTTACACTGTGAACTTAACATTTCATTTCACATAAACTGCATCGTCCCCATCATTATTCCACAAAGTATTGATTTCTAAGCATTCTAAGGATTCACACAAGATAATTCTAAGAAGTCCTAGCATATGAAGTGTAAAAATGTATTCCACTTAGTACATCAGTGTTGAACTTCCATAAAGTTGGAGGACGAACAAGAGACATTAAAAAAAAAGGTACACTTCTCAGTTGGTTAGGATGAAAATAAAAGTTGCACACTCAATGAGGTAGCATTATTTCATAAATAAATCAAAGATTGGACAAAACAAAGGAAAAATGATGCAACTTTGTGTTGCAGAACTTATTTTTTGGTGGCACAGTGGTTAGCCCTGTCGTCCTGGATCCTGGGTTCGATCCTCGGTCGGGGCCTTTCTGCGTGGAGTTTGCATGTTCTCTCTGCAAAATAGCCTCAGGAAGGAACTTATTTTGGTGGAACGTGTACGTTCAAAAGTTGTTTTAGTCGTGCAACAGAAAACTCAGATTGGACAGATCTGTCTAGCTAGCTGTCTGGATTTACCCTGCAGAGATCTGAGGAGCAGTTAACCATAGTCCTCATAAATCCACAGAAAATTACAAAGAAAGAGGAAGGTAACGGACATCCGGCGGAATTTCCAGCTGCACTGGAGCAATCCCGGAAGTGGAACATCGTGGATATAGACTATCTTCATAGTATCAGTGGCTGAGGCTCATGGGTTTTCATTCCAAGCAACCAGTGCAGCTGCTGAGTTCAAAGTCAGCTTCATCCACACAGGACTAATCAGTGGAAACAGTGGAGTGGAAAGCTGCAGGCTCATGGGCACATGATGACAAACCATTGAGTTAAAATGACATGTTGGAAAGGCCGAGCAGTTTTTTTATCATCTTTCCTGACCCCCCTTAAAAAGTGCCTGGTTTTTCTCATCACCATGCACCCCTCCTTCCTCTCCTCTCTTCTTAATCTCATCCTTAATTACCTCTACCACTCTCTCCTCCCACCTTTCCAATCAGCTCTCCGTCTTTCTCATTCTCTCTTTGTCCTTGATTTCCTTCCTCCATCCTCTACCCCCACCCCTCTCTCTGTCCTTCTCTTTTCTTCCTCCATCTCTCTGACTCTCAGTGATCAGGGGAGGTCAAGAGCGTAACATCCAAGTGAAGAGGAGATAATCCTTCATATTAAAGACTGAAAGCTGCTAATGCCAGATCAAATAGTGCTGTATTCACAGCCGGAGAGGCATGGCTGACTACCGCTGATCACTATCGCAGGCATTCTGAAAAGACGGGCGCACTGCTCGCCGAGCCTTTGTCAGTCACAATGAGACAGCACAGTTCAGCCATACAGAGCTTTGTCGCTGGATTGAAATGTATCAGATAGCTGGTCTCAGTGCTGTTTACACGTCGTGTCCACAATCTGACATGTGAATTAGACTGAAATGTTTGGGGGAAAGGACATAAAGAGACTACTCAGCTTCAAACAGGATCGGTGTTTGATGACCAACACCAATGGCATTATTGTCAAACTCATTTAGAATTGTGTGACGTTCTCAAACAAAATGCTCCAAAATGTTACATATTTAATATTTCTTTTTACTTGTGAGGGTGGAAAAACCTCACCCGTACAGCATGAGCCGGCCCAAAGCCCGAAGTGGGAGTGGGTGAGCAGGTCAGGGATGGCAAGTGGCGGTGATCCCTGTAGCTCTCCGCGGGGTAGTGGGTTGTGGAGTTCTTGTCCCCGCCGGTGGGGACGGGACCTAAATGCGCTCTGTGGGCCAGTCAGTCAGAGACCAAGGATGTGAAGGGCCAGTGTTCACATGAAAGACACATATGGTGGCCAATCATATGATCATATGATGGCAGGAATAAGAGCTTTGAGACAGCCTTCAAGAAGAAGGACCAGAACAAATTCTGGGTCAAGCGGGGAGATATCAAATAAGAGAACTGAGATTCAGCCCTTTTACCTGCTGACATCATCACATTGGCTTTAAGAGAGAGAGCAGCTCATGTGCACACATATTGATTTAACTTGACCTGTTGGATTTATTTGTATGCATTTCCTGCAGTGCCCTGGTGCCCCCGGCTGTTTGCTCAGGCAGCAGCTCTCTCACATTTCATATTCTTTCCACTGCACATACTGTAGTCCGTGTTGTAAAGCTACTGTGGCTGATATAGGCCTACTCTGGTTTGGACCTACCACACATGACACGGGACCCCACAGTTGGTATTAGTAATACAAATATTAAATGATAATATTAACTTTATTTATATAGCAGCTTTGAAACAGAGCTTCCAAAGGGATATCCAGGTTAATATAACAACAGAGAGCACAGTGGGCTGAACAACAGCAAGACACAATGTGGGGAAATAAAAACAAGAAGACAAAAGACGCAAAACAGAGTAGAGAGAAGACAAATAACATGACAAATAAATACATGCAAATGAAAAGGGTAAAAGCAAAACCAATGAGTGAAATAAAATTACTAAAAATAAAAAGCAATAAAAAAAAATCACATGGAAGCCTATAAAAAATGGGTTTTAAGAAGTGATTTAACAAATTCAGTGATTCTGTGACTCTGATCTCGGGCAGGTTGTTCCAAAGTGGAGGGGTCCTGATGGCAAACCTTTTTTATTTGGAACGGCCAGAAGGACCCACCTGAGGATCTTAGGCTTGACTCATATGGGGTCAACATCTCTGCTATATATAGCCAATATGGCACTGGTTCCAAAACGGCCAGTATCTACCGGACCAAATGACAACACAGATTTTGGTGCCACTCAAATGCCTGCACTGCCCTCTGGCACTCCGAAACGGACGTGACAGGAAACAGAAGCATCGCTGCATTTGAGGCTAGTTAACACTACACGCAGCAGGTAACGTTAGCCTACTGTTAGCTAGCAGCTAGCTTTATCATGGTTAAAATGCTGACAGCTAAACAGTCTAACGTGTGTCTGTATTTCACTGGAAACGATTCCAGCACGAGTATTGCTTCGTATGTTTTTTTATTTTTATCTTCATAAGTTTGTACACTTGATGTTCATGTGCTATTACCTGATTCTCTGTAAACTGCATTTTGTCAATAATAAAAACAATTCCAACAGCAGGATGTCCAACAGTCTGCAGCTAAAGACTCAGAGGACACTGGCTGACCTTTGAGACACCGTGGACACTGCCACCTGGCACCTGGAGACACCTGGAGAAAGGGTTAAAGGTCCCTTCTCCCATCTCGTGGTTCTTATTTTTGTTGTTTAACAACAACTGACTAGTTGAATAATTTGTTATTACATTTTAAATACAATATTTAAATTGACCATATGGCCTTAGCAATAAAGAAGCCACCGTTTTAAAAGTATCGTTTTAGGACGGGTATCGGAATAAAACCCAAACTATTACTAATCCTAGTGGTGTGTCACTGTTGTGAAAGACACAGACACATGATGTCATCCTGCTGATATCCATGATGCCATCCTGCTGATAGGCGCGTCAGAGCAGAAGACAAACACATTTTTTTTGTTCAATTTGGAAGTTGTTGAAACAATCATGTGCCAGTATATGTGCATGATTGTGTATTTGCAGAACAAGAGGAGCAGGAGCCCCATAATCACACAGAGTTGCCCCCAAAGTCCAGACATTAATCATTATAAGCAGCCATGACAGGAAAATCAAAGAGCTGGCCCCTATAGCTCTGCTCTCTGCCTCGCTCGCCCCAATGGACCCCAGATGCTCCAGCTTACTGACTGTAGACTTCAGAAAGACAGAGAGAGAGAGAGAGAGAGAGAGAGAGAGAGAGAGAGAGAGAGAGGCGTCATGCAACAATTTCGACCAGCCGGGAGCATCATTCATCTTTGTCGAGTGTACATGTACCGTTTGCTAAGCCATCATTAAATGATGATGTGTGCTGCTCTGCCTGACCCCCCCCCACACACACACACAGGCCAAAATACTTTAACATCAAAAATAAATGTGTATCATACTAAAGCTGATTGAGCTATTCTAAGCATGTGAAAAAAGTGTGTACTAATGTGTCCGTTAAGTTCAGTTGTGAAGTAACTTTCACAACAAACTGCCATCATTGCAGTGGCATTCACAGGTAACACTGTCCATCCATCCATCCATCCATCTTCGTCCACTTATCCGGTGTCGGGAGCGCGGGGGGAGCAGCTCCAGCAGGGGACCCCACACTTCACTTTCCCGAGCCACATTAACCAGCTCCAACTGGGGGATCCCCCGAGGCCTCCTCCCAGCTAGACGTGCCTGGAACACCTCCCTAGGGAGGCGCCCAGGGGGCATCCTTACCAGATGCCCAAACCACCTCAACTGGCTCCTTTCGACGCGAAGGAGCAGCGGCTCTACTCTGAGCTCCTCACGGATGACTGAGCCTCTTACCCTATCTCTAAGGGAGACACCAGCCACCCTCCTGAGGAAACCCATTTTGGCCGCTTGTACCCTGGATCTCGTTCTTTCGGTCATGACCCAGCCTTCATGACCATAGGTGAGGGTAGGAACGAAAACTGACCGGTAGATCGAGAGCTTTGCCTTCTGGCTCAGCTCTCTTTTCGTCACAACGGTGCGATAAATTTAATGTAATACCGCACCCGCTGCACCGATTCTCCGACCAATCTCTCGCTCCATTGTCCCCTCACTCGCGAACAAGACCCCAAGGTACTTGAACTCCTTCACTTGGGGTAAGGACTCATTCCCTACCTGGAGAAGGCACTCCATCGGTTTCCTGCTGAGAACCATGGCCTCAGATTTAGAGGTGCTGATCCTCATCCCAGCCGCTTCACACTCGGCTGCGAACCGATCCAGTGAGTGCTGAAGGTCACAGGCCGATGATGCCATCAGGACCACATCATCTGCAAAAAGCAGCGATGAGATCCCCCGCCCACCGAACTGCAACCCCTCTCCACCCCGATTACGCCTCGATATCCTGTCCATAAATATTACAAACAGGATTGGTGACAAAGCGCAGCCCTGGCGGAGGCCAACCCTCACCTGAAACGAGTCCGACTTACTGCCGAGAACCCGGACACAGCTCTCGCTTTGGTCGTATAGAGATTGGATGGCCCTGAGAAGAGACCCCCCTCACCCCATACTCCCGCAGCACCTCCCACGGGGGGACCCGGTCATACGCCCTCTCCAAATCCACGAAACACATGTAGACCGGTTGGGCATACTCCCAGGCTCCCTCCAGGATCCTTGCGAGAGTAAAGATCTGGTCCATTGTTCCACGACCAGGACGGAATCCACATTGTTCGTCTTCAATCTGAGGTTCGACTATCGGCCGAACCCTCCTTTCCAGCACTTTGGAGTAGACTTTACCGGGGAGGCTGAGAAGTGTGATACCCCTGTAATTGGCACACACCCTCTTTTCAAAAAGGGGGACCACCACCCCGGTCTGCCACTCCTTAGGCACCGTCCCAGACTTCCACGCAATGTTGAAGAGGTGTGTCAACCAAGACAGCCCCTCCACACCCAGAGCCTTGAGCATTTCTGGACGGATCTCATCAATCCCAGGGGCTTTGCCACTGTGTAGTTGTTTGACTACATCAGTGACTTCCGCCTGGGAAATTGACAACAATCCCCCATCATCCTCCAGGTCTGCCTCTAATATAGAGGGCGTATTAGTCGGATTCAGGAGTTCCTCAAAGTGCTCCTTCCACTGCCCTATTACCTCCTCAGTTGAGGTCAACAGCATCCCATCCTTACTGTACACAGCTTGGATGGTTCCCCGCTTCCCCCTCCTGAGGTGGCGAACGGTTTTCCAGAAGCATCTTGGTGCCGACCGAAAGTCCTAGGTAACACTGTCATGTTTGTAAATAATTTTAATCTTTAACCACTTCTGTGGATAAATCGTGTGCTCCTTGAAATCAATTTGGACTTAATTTACCCTAAATACATCCTGTGCAGTATGCCAACACTGCTACAGTCTGGGAAGTATGCCTGCGGTGTGCCAATTATGTTTTACACACACTGTATCCATTCTCTGGTTGAAAGTCCACTTTCACAATTTTATGTTTCACATTTTTTATTAAATTATCCATTGTGTCTGATTTAAGGCATGGATACCCGACCCGAGCCTGATGGGTCCCGACGGTACCCGACTGGCCGGGCCGGGTTCGGACAGATATTTAGAAATTATGGTCAGGTTCGGGTCTGGCTCGGTCACATCAGCGCGATAAGGCATTTGTTGTAAAATGGTGCTGTGGCTCCTTTAAGAGAGCTCATTTCGTGTGTAAAGTGGGCAGAAGAGAGATAGAGAAAGAGGAAGCAGACGTGTAGATGCGACCGGAGCAGAGTTGATGGAATAAGTTTAAGTTTTGTACACAGTGTGTGCTGTGTCCGAGATAAACCCCAGACTGAAAGCCAAGTTCATTCATCTGCTCACCAGAAACAGGATTTTAACCCCGACGTTATATAACGTCGGCCCTGGAGGTAACGAGTCTCCTCTGGTTTTCTGATCACGGTCGGAATCGAAGCAAGCAGGAAAGGTTAACACATTGAACATTTTAAATTAAACAGCTTATTAACGTGCGCAAAGTTCCCCCTTGTGTCTGTTGACATTTCCGAATGCCTTCCTATAGTTGCTTAATAAAAGCGGGCTTTCCACAGACACAAACAAACGTACATGTGTCATTAGTATGAGAAAAAAAAACAGATTTTAACTGTGTCGGGCTCGGGTCGGGCTCGGACATAAATATCTTATTGCCTGTTGGGCTCGGGCCGGGTGCGGTCACGGCTCTGTCGGATGCGGGCCGGGTTCGGAAGGAAAAATTCGGCCCGATCAGACCTCTAGTCTGATTACATTGCACAACATAGACTGGTTTGCAAGTTTGTTGATTTAAAATCATGAGCTAGCAAGTCATGCCAAATTGGGCTGGACTGTGGAGGTCAGACAAAAAGTTTAATGTCATAGTTTCCGAAGCATGCGTCAGAACCAATTTCACACGGACACTGAATCACTTCCTAAATCACGTAGCTACCTATCTGTCGGACGGGGCTACTGCCAATCGAGATCCACACACACATATGTGTACTTCCACTGTCAGTGTAAATGTGTTCAGTTTGACTGTTTTAAAATGTCAATGTGTCTCTTTCTGAGGTAACAGCCATCTACTAATATCCATGTATTTTTGTATGCAAATAAATTAAGTTGCAACTTCCTTAAGTTGTGTAATACATGACAGTGAAGACTGCATTCATTCTTCACAGTATTGATATGAGGGTTAACCCTGTAACCACTTTTTAACTGCATTGTCATGCAACAATAATGTACTGGAAGTTTTTCAAGTGTGAGTGAATTGATTTTCATGATACAGATATGGCTACCTGCAATCCCAGTGAAGATGCAGGCATTATACAACTTTACAAACTTTAGAGTCTCAGCACTCTTTAAAATAAAAATCGCAGCTCAGAAGCCACTGTCACCAAGCTCTAACAAGGCTGTTTTCTCACGCTGCCAAGAGTTGAGTACATTGGAGGGATCCAAGTTTGTCACCTGAGAAAAGTTCTTTCTATTTGCACTTCAACTGAAAACCTCCACACTGACTGAAATATCACCGCTCACCCCAAACACACTTTTGCAAAATAGATTTACACACTGCCTGGCAACAGAGTCAAACTTTCTATTCTAATCAAACTAAGGCTCAAAGTCTGTTTAAAGAACAAATAATAAAAAGATAGATAATAAGTTGTTGAGTGACTCACAGCAACCCTCTTTGTCTCTCCTTGTGGTGAGAGTGTAGGTGGCTGGGTTCAATGCACAGCAGTACGTGAGAGTCAAACACAGAAGAAGAAGAAGAAGAAGAAGAAGAAGAAGAAGATAAGCAAAGTACAACAATATGCGCAGTAGATAGCACTTCATCCAGTGGCCACTTGAGGCAGGCTCCAAAACGGAGTCGATCCCAACAGACCCCCATGTTAAAATGTCCAACTTCACAGCAGAATAAACATGCTTACAGTCTGGTACAAAAACTCAATAGCTACGTTCAAGAACAGTTGCCGTCACAGGAGGCGAGCATAGACTGCCGGCTCCATCCATGCTCCATCTCTTTGCCTATTTTTCAGTTAGCCAGCGTCAGGCACTACAGCCAGCCGCCCACGCAACACATTAAAAAGTCTCCTTTAGCGTTAATTCTAGACGCGCTTGGTCGGGACTCTTGCCGTCACTTTTTTGATGCTCTGGGTCAGGACGTATGTTTAACTGACATGCAGAACAAGAACAGGACAGTTAGGTTTATGAAAAGATGGTGGGTGGGGTTACAAAATGTAATAATAAAAATAATAATTTTATTTATATAGCGCATTTCAAGAAACCCAAGGACACTTTACAGAATTACTGTGGCTAAGCTAAAGGAGGTTGTAGGCTGTGATAAACAACTCGTGTTTCCAGGGATGTAGCATTTCGGATATCTGCCGGGAGGGTGTTCCAGAGGGATCGGGCTGCAACACTAAAGGCTCTGTCTCCAAAGGTACAGAGTCTGGTGTGGGGAATGGAGAGCAGGCCAGTGTCTGAGGATCGCAGGTTTCGGGGTGGGGTGTATGGATGGAAGAGGTCGGAGAGGGACTGTGGGGCCAGGGCATGGAGAGATTTGTAGGTGAGAAGGAGAATTTTATATTTGATGCAGGACTTAATTGGGAGCCAGTGAAGGTGGATGAGGGTTGGGGTGATGTGCTGCCAGGTCTTGGTGTGGGTGAGGACCCTGGCGGCAGAGTTTTGGACATACTGGAGCCTGTCTAGGGTTTTGCTGGAGAACCCAGACAGGACTCCATTGCAGTATGTTTCAGTGACACGCGGGACAAGAACGAGACCGTTGTTGCTCTTCATACTACGTCATCTTACAGCGTCGTGATCGAGCTGCTGCTCTGCCCGGTGCCTTCCATACAGACGCTGAAGGGTGATTTTTGCATCGGTATCTGACGCTGAGAGCCACTGACCATCGTCAGTTTTGACGAGTTGGGAATAAGAACAGGTTGGGTTGCACTGTGTTTAGGATACAGATGTCTGAACAGTATACTCAGAGTTTCTCTGCTCAAACCAAGAGATAACATAAACCCCTGTCTCCTGGGTGAAAGTCCGATGTTGTTTGACCCATTTTGCATCGGTATCTGACGCTGAGAGCCACTGACCACGCGTCAGTATTTGACGAGTTGGGAGTGAGAACGGGTGGGCCCACTTTGACATTATTTTTGGATCTTCAGAAGCGTATGGGTGACGTCACGTCTACGACTGGACCCCATCTGGTAACTAATAACAGGTTAACTGTTTAGAGTGTACATTCATTTCACATTCATACAGCAAAAGAATGATTTCCGATACAAACTGCTGTCCATTGAGTAAATGTGTTCCTGCTTCCTGCAGATGATGTAGATAGCCGGGGTTAATCCTCTCTCTGAGCACCTGGCTGTCTGCGATACAAAGCCAATGCACCTCCAGTCCCTTCCATCGGACCAACAAACATCCAGTGTCTGGATAAAACCTCTTTAACAGCTGGTACTTATATGCCAACTCTTCATAAGAAGCCCCCCTTTCTGGTTTACATATGCCTGCCTCTGCTGATTTATTTTTATCCCCGGTGGGGACAAAATGTATTCCCCCCCTCAAAATGATCAACTTTACCAATAGACCATATATTAAATACCTAAAATAGAAGTATTATAAACTAAGTAAAGCGCTGTAACGTGAAAAGTCTATAGTGCCATACAACAATAAAATCTGAGCAGCAGTTGCTGGTTGTATTTAGCCTCTACAGAGGTCCAGGACGCCGGCTACCAGCAGCAGCTGTTTAGCTGCCAATAGGTGACTGTGAGCCGTCTAAAGTAAAAGGTGAACTACATTATTTAATTCATCAATTTAACATAATCTTAAAAATATTGCCAGTGTTTGTGGTTTATGTAGTTTTTGAAGTTAATGCCCATTTTAATGTGAAATAAAGGTCTTTCGAAAGCTACATTTGTTGTTTTTCTGAAGTAACTATAGGAACATACACAATATTGTAGTCATATAAGACATTGGTAATTTGATTTGTAATTGATTAAAAGTGTCTATTTTGGCCTTGAATGTTGACAAAGAAGGATCAGGAAAATGTAGTTTGTGCTTTTCTTGTGTGTCTTTATGTACTTGACAATTTTAATCACCATGAAAACACTTCACCAAAATCCTTTTAGATTAATTTATAGGCATATATTTCATTTTGAAATACGTAGTCAAGTGTAGGTAAGTGAAAATGCACTAGGTGCTGTTTAATCTGTGTAGGGTTATTGTAAATTCATTATAACAAGTATTATCACAAATTGCAAAGGAAAAATGAACAACTTATTCAATGTAATGATTAAATCAAATGTACCTGATATTTACTGCACTGACATTTTTAAAGTATGAAAACTACAGGGCATGCAATGTCAATATTTAATTCTAACAGTTTAATCCTAAATACATTAAATTATATGCCTAATACATACTTCTAAATTGGTAACTGTTAGGTTTGAATGGTAAACAGAACCCAAATGCAGACAGAACGCAGAGCCAGGAGTGTGAATTAACAGGGTTTATTTAAAGTACTCAAGTATCAAAAAGCAAGTCCAGGTTTCCAGGATGGAGAACTGGTACGGTGGTTTCTGGGAAGGAGCGGGTCCGTCAGAGGAAGACAGTAGGCCGGCTAGTGGTGGGGCCCAGTGATGGTTGTCTGGTCCGGTGGATGGAAGGAGTGAAGCGGTAGCAGGAGTCAGGTTCCAATGGCAGCTGAGGCACAAGAGAAAGGATAAGGACAGGCAAATACACAAATGACCCAACAGATAGCAAGGTTTGTCATGAGTGAGACGAACTTTGGTCACCTTGAGTATGATATGACGCAGAGTGCAGGAATGACCCAGTATATGAAGCAGAGGTTGATTGTGGTAGATGAGAGGCAGCTGGAACCCAGACTCCCCACACTCTAGACTCCACTCCTGCAATAAGAGACAGACAGAGAGAGGGAGAGAGGAGAGACAGAGAAGAGCAGCAGGTCTAACAGTAACACAAGAGGACACATCCATTACAGGACTCACATTTTGCTTGTGGGTGCACTTCTGCTGGACCAGTTCTAGCTATTGAAGACCCTTTTTATGTGAAATTACAAAAAAATACTTTCACCTGTGAAGGTGGTGACTGCTAGAGTAGATCCATCATTTTATTCCAGTTTAATATTTATAAAATTGTTTTTTTACATAGTGACGCTCCAATATTAAACCTGGTGCTTTGTACAATACATTTAGCTGCAGAACTGAAGATTTTTAGAAGATAGAATACTTATGTAACTTTAAAATAATATATATATTTTTTCATGTGCGACATTTTATTGCAAAAACGGATATTCTGGCCCACTGCCCCGCATGTCAACGCGCTCCCCCAGCGGCTTTGTCCGAGGGTGGGTGTCGCCGCGGCAGGGATGATAGGATATGTGCCTGTCTTTCGGGCGCCTCCAGGTAACGTTGCCCAACTCTCGGGCGGGGTACACATATTTCAGTATATTCAAGTAAAAGCAGTCTCCGCTTGTCCCGTGCGAATGCGTCACACGAAACTCAGATGTGAGGGTGTAATTTCTAAATCACACGCGGTCCCAAAATGATTCTAATCCTGTGCGAATAGGGTTTATATGAATTTGCACTATAAAGTTAGTCAGGCTTTGATTTTAAGCTAACATTATCATTACATGCGCATCGATTAGCAATTACACCACATATGGTTAAAAATAGATCACCGGCGAGACCGTTGTGCATACCTACTGTATACAACTGTAACATTAAATATACATTTTTATCCGTTTATACGGTCTGCATAACGTTATTAGTTAGCCCGCTAGCTTGGTTAGCAAGGTGCAATCTAGTTAGCTAACTGATATTAATTGGGATACGAAAAACAGTATTAAAACAAAATGTAACGTTACTTACCAGAAAAACTGAACTGCTGACTCCTTTGAGTGTCTTGTCGTACAACCGAACGCTCAACAAGACATTATTAGGTGACCAAAGTGTCACAGTCACTACGCCGAAAGCGTGGTCAACCCCTAAAATAAAGTTTACGTGCCATGGATAAGCTTTGCTAAACCTCTGTCATGATTGACAGGCCGCAAACTGTCAATCACATCATAGCCACGCCCTAAAACATCCCCTGCTTTATCGCCGATTTTAAAATCAACGAGACCATAATTCAAAAAATTATCATTCTGTGTTGCAGAAGACTTAAAACTAACAATTGAGACCATAAACTATTCATGAAACTATTTACTGAGGTAATAAATCAAGTGAGAAGTGGGTCATTTTGCCATAGACTTCTATAGAAACCGACCTCCTTTTTGCATCTGCACGTGTCGCCCCCTGCTGGAATCCAGATAGAATGCAGGTTTAAGGCACTTCCGCATTTGCAGCACTTTGCCGAACCGGATGCTCTTTCCACTAATAATATACAGTCTATGGGAGTAGCCAGCCCCTCCCTGCTGAAAGATCCTAATCAGGCAAACCTGTATGTACTCTCCTTGATTAAGCTGGTGAGCAGCTGATCTACCCCCCCACATCACAGGCAGACCCATAGCAAAAATACTATGAAGCCATTAACCCACTAAACAGGCCTATGTCAAATGAAAGTATCAAAGAAAAAGTATCAAATAAACTAAAACATTAAACTAAAAGATTACACTGAAATTAAGGATTTGGGAACAGAGATTAGTGAAAAGGGAGAAAGGCAGCCTTTTTTACAAGGGTGTTATATCACAAGGAGAAAAGTCCTCATCCAATTTGTGGTGGTTTTTTTTCAGACCTGGGTTTCGCCTCTCCACCTACATAGAGGCTACTGCCTTATTCTACACCTCAGCATGTTTTTCTCAGAGTTTCCTAACAAAGAAAACAAACGGCCGTCTAGGTCGATTGTGCAAGCTCATTTTAAGCCAATCCATGATGTTATACTAACCCTAACTAAGTATTTGTGTTGCCTAAACGTAACTAGTTTTGTTTCACAAAGTTGCGGCGGAACCAGTGTGTCTAGGCATGAGGACCTGTTGGTTTATCTGGTAAAAAAATAATCCCTATTTATTTTTACAGTCAATATTCACCATTGATCAAAGACAAGGCAGTAGAGGACAGTAAAGATACGTGTATGAGCAAGAGGTCTCTTAAAAAAAAACAAATGTGGCTTTAGTGCAATAATACTAAATACCATAATTTACATATCAATTTTGTTGTTTTATTGTACTTCCATTCATTTAAAAAGCCTGATAACCTGTGTTGTATTTTTGGCAACATTATTGTAAATATCTAAATGCAGCAAAAGCCAACCCCCCCCCCAACCCCCCCCCCCCCCCCCCTGCTGAAATTCACTATTTTAACATTGGACATCGAGTAATGTGACAAAATGTATTAAAAATAAGACATACTATAGGTGAGCATCACACCAATGTAATCATACTGGAACAAAACAAAACAAAAAATATAAAGTGTACACTAATGTTGTATACACAGAGCCTGTATATAAATCCTCTTCTAGTTGTTCATGAAAACAAGATCACATTTCAACTGTCCTTATTTGTAGTGATTCAGACGGTAACATGGCTGAGACTAGTAACAGAAGCGCCCCACACACACACACACACACACACACACACACACTCCATCATACTGTACTGAAGTTGCTCTGCTGGAGACTAAATAAATGAGCATCAAAGCACAGGAGATAACAGGGCACGTACGTGTGTGTGTGTGTGTGTGTGTGTGTGTGTGTGTTTGTGTGCGCATGGTCTGATATTAGTAGGTGGTGATGAATGAAGAAGGATATTGTGTTTCGGATATTGTGTTTTTCATTACCATAACATGGCATCCAGACAGCAGGGAATGGTGAGCTTCAAGTTGTTTGGTAACAAAACCAAACGAGTCCCTTTACAGGACATCCAGAATGTCCTGTAAAGGACAAGGCATTGTGGTTCTGCAGTGAGCTGGGAATCCCTGCCTCAGTTCACTGCAGACTTGTCAATATTTATCAAAATGACAAGAAGAAGATATGTAAAAACCGAGAGACTGTTAAACCGACAGTCAAATTGGCGATGGGCAGAAGTGGTGTGTTGGCAGCAGCTCTTGTATACGCATTCATCATAAACTTTTTATGAAATAGACAGTGTATGTGTGTGCGCATTTGCACACAGGGCGTGTGATGCGTCAGTGCAGCAGTGTTGGAGTAGTAGTGCTTGTAGTTAGTGCATGCTGCTACTGCTTGCCACTCTGCTTTCAGCTACTGCCACTAGTGCAGCAGATTAATGGCATATTTCAAGAGAATCGTTCAAATTGGTATACAAGCATGACATTTGGCACAGATACTCTCTAAGGGTCACTTTTTGGGAAAAAGGCGTTGGCCACCCAAAAATTCAACATGGCGGCCATTTTTTCAAGATGGCCGCTATTTCTGTCAAATGCTCATTATGTCAATCGTTCAAACAGTGATGTAGGCATAACATTTTGTGAAAATACTCTCTTAAGAATGTTTTTTTGGAAAACGGTGCTTGTCCCTCAAAAATTCAAGATGGCCACCATTTCTCTTGAATCCTTACATCAATTTTTCAAATGGTGATGCTATCATCAAATTTGGTACAAATATTCTTCAAGGAACATTCTCATGGGAAAAGGTGTGTGCCACTCAAAAATTCAAGATGGCGACCATTTTCAAGATGGCCACCATTCCTGTCAGAGCTCAATTTAATGTGTTAAAGGAGAATTCTGGCCAATTTTTACGTTAATCTTGATCGCTATAGCTGCGCAGGTACTTTCGATAGAAAAAACCCCGACCCGAATCAGTGCAGGTAACACGGAGAAGCTGCAGCTACGTACTACAAGCGTCCCCTGAGCTAAAACGGCAGTGGTTGGGGCAAGTTTTAGAGTGCCTTTGTGCCTCTTAACAGACACAAAATGCAATTAATATGTCTGTGCCACATGAACAGGGCCCTTACGTGTCAACAAGATGCGTTTTCAACCCAGACATTGTTTAAATTCACCCTGGTCCCTGTCTCGATCTTGCCAGTAGCTAGCTTGCCCTGCTAGCTGATAGCCGTTAGCTGATAGCTGCCGTCCGGTGAGTGTATTCAGACAGGCTCCTGTGATAATCATCCCAATAACAATCCACGGAGCGGCGGTGGTGTGGCTATGTCCTCCAGAGGACAGGTCATGTCACATCTTGAAGTGCATTCCCCCCTAAAATAAACAGTAGTGCGGTAGTAGCTGTTAGCTGCTAGCTGCCCTCCAGTGAGTGTGTACAGCCAGATAGCCTTTAGCTGCTAGCTGCCGTCCGGTGAGTGTATTCAACCAGGCTTTTGTGATAATCATCCCAATAATAATCCATGGAGCAGCGGTGGTGTGGCTATGTCCTCCAGTTACTGAAGGCTAGCTTTAGCTTGCGCTTGGTTTCCCCTCTGTCTGTCTCGTTCTTTTCAACTCTTGTGAGGCTAGTTCTTCGTCTGTATACTCGGGTTCGAATAAATAAGGACGACCAGCAAACTCAAAAGGCTCTTCCGTGTGTTGTATATCAGCTATATTCTCCAAAGTTACGTTACTCCAAGCTTCTTCCCTTATAAACAACTCCGCTCTTCACTCTTCACACACTACGCTCCAATCTGCACACTACTGTTTACCTTTTCCTGCTACAACTGAATTCCCAGGAGACAGCGCGATGCTACAGCTAAGCTTCAGTAACGCTATTACTGTGCAAGCCACAGACATCGTTTATCCCGTTTCCATGTAGTTACATAGTCACTGATATGGTCATAACCACTACAGTGCTCAGTTACCTATTTTGAGGGGGAAATAATCTAAACCTTTCGCTGCGAAGGCACGATCTGTCCTATGCAGGACATCCACCAGATCACCGGGCGCTTCGTGGATTTTTATTGGGATGATTATCACAGAAGCCTGGCTGAATACACTCACCGGACGGCAGCTAGCAGCTAACGGCTAACGGCTATCTGGCTGTACACACTCACCGGAGGGCAGCTAGCAGCTAACCGCTACTACCGCACTACTGTTTTTTTTAGGGGGGAATACACTTCAAGACGTGACATGACCTGTCCTCTGGAGGACATAGCCACACCACCGCCGCTCCATGGATTGTTATTGGGATGATTATCACAGAAGCCTGTCTGAATACACTCACCGGACGGCAGCTAGCAGCTAACGGCTATCAGCTAGCAGGGCAAGCTAGCTACTGGCAGGATCGAGACAGGGACCAGGGTAGGTGAATTTAAACAATGTCTGAGTTGAAAACGCATCTTGTTGACACGTAAGGGCCCTGTTCATGTGGCACAGACATATTAATTGCATTTTGTGTCTGTTAAGAGGCACAAAGGCACTCTAAAACTTGCCCCGACCACTGCCGTTTTAGCTCAGTGGGTATTTGTAGTACGTAGCTGCAGCTTCTCCGTGTTACCTGCACTGATTCGGGTCGGGGTTTTTTCTATCGAAAGTACTCACGTAGCTATAGCGATCAAGATTAACGTAAAAATTGGCCGGAAGTCTCCTTTACGGAAGGTTTTGTTTAATAGAGTGAACGTCATTACACAACCAGGGCACACTGGTGACTTCATTGCTGTGGAACTCAGCATGGGGTTCAGTGTCAGATGATCTAGTTTTACTTACACTGTAGTTCTTGACTAGTAGTAATAGTATAGCTAAGTTTAGTGTCCCAAATGCTGTCTAACAGCCCCTCATCAATTAGCTAGTAATAGATGTAGTTAGATAGCCACACCTGAATTAACAGGTTGTGCCAGCGCTGGAGAGCCGAGCCAAGGGTAAGCAGGGCAATACATGACTTGTTCATGTATGCTTAACTGGAAGGTATACAGATCACATGGGACTTAAAATGGCACTGGATGAATGATCGGGCTAGGTGTAGGTGACCCGAACCTAGTTGTATCCCATACCTGAATGTGTGCTATGTCTACGATTGAGGTGGTAAAAGGATAACCCCTCATCCTTAATCAAACAACAAACCCCCAAAATGGCAAATGAAAATCTCATGTCAGCCAAGAGGTCAACTAATTGGATGAAATGTTGTCTTTGTCAGACAGACACAAAGGAACCCCTCCAATCACCACCTATCCATCATGTTTCTCAACATGATGGCTATAAAACGATTGCCACCAACATTCCACTCTTTCACAAGATCAACAAAATTCCAATGACCCTGGACCTCGAACGATTGGATGAAGGTGGTGGTATAGAAGCTACTTTGAGAAGGTACCAAGTGAAGTATCACTATAATTGTCGACTTCGGTTCAACAACACAAAGTTACTTCGTGCCAAGAAGCCACAATCCGATGCTCAATGTAGTGAGACAGATGAAGGCCAAACAAAGCGTCGCAGAACCATGATGCATAAAAGTCTAGATGATCAGGTTTGCTTTCTTTGTGATAACATATCTCCTAAATCTGACCTACGTCAGGTAATGACAATGCACCTGAATGACAGACTACATGAATGTGCACAAACCCTAAATGATGGTAAATTATTGGCTCAACTAAGTGGTGCTGATGCCATTGCACAGGAGCTGAAATACCATCATTTGTGTCTCATACATCTTTACAACAGAGAGAAACTCCACCTCAAAAGGCTTGAGAAAGAGTCACAGAGTGAAACGGTTCAACCAGTCATCTTTCCTATGGCTCTTTCTGAACTGGTCACCTATATTGTTGAAACCAGTCTCAATTCTGATGGTCCTTCCGCCTTCCGTCACACAGATATGTGCAACCTGTACCAGCAGCCTCTAGATCAACTGGGTGTACATTCCCTTACAGTCAACTCTACTAGACTAAGGGAAAAGCTGTTGGCTGAGATCCCTGAACTCACGGCTCACAAACAGGGAAGAGATGTGCTCCTGGCTTTCCAGAAACATGTTGGCTTGGCTCTCTCTCAAGCGTCTGAAGACTCAGAGGCACTTATCATGGCCAAGGCTGCAAAAATCCTGATAAGTCATATTCTGGATCATAAGTCCAGATTTGATGGAACATTCCATGAGGGAAAATGATTTTATATCCCTGGCAAGTTTAACTAAGCCGGACAGGTCAAAGGAGAGGTGGCAGACATTATGACTATTTGACAGAAATGGTGGCCATCTTGAAAATGGTCGCCATCCTGAATTTTTGAGTGGCGCATACCTTTTTCCAAAAGAGTGTTCCTTGAAGAGTATTTCTGCCTAATCATATGCTTCCATCACCATTTGAACAATTGAAATAATTAATATTCGAATGGCGGCCATCTTGAATTTTTGAGGGACAAGCATCTTTATCCATTAACATATCCTTTAGAGAGTATTTGTATCAAATGTTATGCTTGGATCACTGTTTGAATAATTGATATAATAAGCATTGCATAGCAATGGCGCCATCTTGAAAAATGGCCGCCATATTGAATTTTTGAGTGGCCAATGCCTTTTTCCAAAATAGTGGCCCTTAGAGAGTATCTGTGCCAAATGTCATGCTTGTATACCAAAGTGAACGATTTATTTTACTAATCTGCTGCACTACACCGGATAGCCCTCAGTTTCCAGGGGCGAAAAGAGGAGCCGAGTGTGTAAGTCTCCTCTGCCGGTACATAGCCTCTCCACTGCCAGATCTCGTAAATGCCTCCCCTTGGCACACATGGTAACTGGTCCCTTGTGGTTCCAGGCTAAGTTGTACGGGATCTCGGCGCAGCAGTGGGCCCCAGAGACGTGGCATGCAAGCCCATTGGTGAGTGGAAACGCCCTGATGCCCGTCAACCACTGTCCAAGTTATGGGTAAATAGCCCCAGCTATGGGTAAATAGTGAAGACCCCAACGGTGGTGCAGGCGGAAGATGGTGGTGTGAGAACCACCACAACGGCTGGGAAGGCGGAAGAAGGCAACCCCACAGCCACATTGGTTAACTCGGGAGGGTACAGTGTCTAGGGGAGCAAACACTGAAGACAAACCTGCAACTGGGGACAGGCACAGGCAGAGTCCAACTGACCGGACCACCGGCAGGCCCCTGCAACTCCTGCCAGACGCAGGTCGTCATGGGTTCCCTCATGCCACTGGAGGTCCATCTGGTAGGAGTGAAGATGGTGGGAGTGAGGTCTGCGCACCCACATCCTCACCTTAATCCTCACCTATGCGTAAGATTTCTCAAAATCACAAGAAGAAGATATGTCAGGACCGAGAGACTGTTTAACCAACGGTCAAAATGGCGACGGGCAGAAGTGGTGTGTTAGCAGCGGTTCTTGTATACGCATTCATCATAAACTTTTTAGGAAATAGACATCTAGGTGAACGGGACTGCCTAGTCCTGCTACAGAGACATGCCTCACAAAAACATTTTGGACATGGTCATAGTACTATGTTGAACACCTTCATTCGTCCTGGTTTGGATAACCAGACTACAAACAAACATCTCATCAAGGCAGATCAACAAAGACGGGAACTACTCATCATCACGTTCTGCCTACTCCTAGCCGGTGAGATTCACCAATGCCCAGGCCCAACGTTTAAAGCTGGTGTCAATACAGAAGCCCAAAAGTCTACTAGAGTGAGCGATCACCCTGTTTTACAGGTACATACCATTGTCACAAATGCTACACATATATAGCCCGATTACCCACCTAATTTCAATGTCTGTTCTTCGAGCATCTTGGACACTGTTCCGACTGCAATCCAAACTCAACCGAGATCAAGTGGCCTGTCCGACGAGAAGAAAGAGGGAGAGCTGCGCCCCTGCAAATGGAGTACAGCTATGCTGACACTCGAGGATAAACAGCGGCAATTCCATCAGGTAGAGACCTCCTGAAGCTTCCCCATCATGAGTCAAGGGATGCCATCAGCGTGGACGATCGCTAACCAGTCTACAAATAACTCACAATCGGTGGATCTTAATCCAACAAACTCCAATATCCAGACCGACGTTCTCGGTGATAGACTAGGTAAGCGAAGGCCAATCATAAACTTTCCCAGAGTTCCACCTGACTTCTCAAACCTAACACAATTAGCCTTTCGCCGAGCCCCGCCCCCCTTAGTTACTGTTGCTACGTCCGACAAACAAATGGTCAAACACGACCAGCGCGACAGATTGCCATGACGGGAAGAGGTATACCCGTGCGTGTCAGTGACCTTTTTTGGAGCAATACCTCCGCGATATCCTACAGATCGAGGCAAAAGGGGTTACAGTATGCAGTGGAGGGATATATTCAAAATATAAAAATACGCAATGAAGGAGACACGACTACTATCGAGGCTAATGCTTACCGGTCTCAAGCGAAATCTGAGAAACCCCATGACCTGTACCTCAAATGCGGGATTGGGGAACTCAGGGGTAGGTTTTCCATTCATAAAATGCTACATGAAAGATAAAAACAAAATTATTTAAAGTTGCTTGTTGGGGCGCTATGTTCGACTTTGTTGTAAACTGACGAAAAATAAAGTTGGGGAGCTCAAAGACCCAACACAACAGCAGCTAGCAATGTAGCTAGCATTAGCTAACATGTTAACTAATGTTGGTTAAAGCTAAAGGGCTCGTTAAACTTAGCTTAGAGAGTAGGTTAACATTCTGGCAATGATATCCATGGTAATCATAACTTTGGTCCAATTTGTGTTCTTGCCTCTAGTTAGTAGATCTAGACAACACGGTAACTAGTTAGCTGTTAGCCTTACCTTTGAGCAGACGTATTTATGCTTCATAATGTTCGACACATTTAACTGGAAGTGGGACCGTTCACACTGTTTTATCCATTGTAGGCACCGCTCACATTTTGGGGGAGGGGCTGGTGAGAGGTCAATTCAATAGAATCATCAGCAACATAGCCCAACGCAATCTGCAACAGA